>NC_061087.1:67465732-67478232 GCF_015104395.2 Macrobrachium nipponense | reverse complement strand
CCCAATTCTGATCTTCTCTCTCTCTCTCTCTCTCTCTCTCTCTCTCTCTCTCTCTCTCTCTCTCTCTCTCTCTCCACTTTTCTTTATTCGTTTTACACTTTTAGTGTAGTAAGCTAACCCAAAGACCCGTATAATGTAATAATAATAAATAAAAAAAATAAAATGAAGTATACGTCTCGTTTCAAGGATAATATACTGGAAGACGCTTTAGCTAAGAACACAAAAACATGTTAAGCCATTTGCATTTAGTGTTTCATCTCAGGCTAGTATAAATGAAGGCAGGTTAGGACAATATATGGGCTTGCAGTTTACTGATACTTTAATACAGTCAAGATGGCGAGATGCTTCTCTATTCAAATGGAACGTATGTAGTTAGATATCATACTGAGTGATCACAAAGGCCCTAATAGAGGATTTTCAAGGACTTAGGGTGGGTAGAGGGTTCTTCTAAGTTCTACTAATTTTCTAAAGCCTATAGTTAGAATATCAATGCGCAATTGTAAGAGGATATATAGATTCGATTTTTTTTTTATAAAATAACATAGATGAGAGTTGAGGAAAGAAGAGAGTGAGGGTTATAGGCTAAATCGAATGTGTAAGAGAGTACATTATAATGTATAAAGATTAATGAAGATGATACGTATATCGCTGCACGGAGTATTATTTTCAAGGCGTTAATGCAATTTTCTTATTCTAGTGAAAGAGTTTAAAAATGTGCTTGAGGGATAGTCACTGGCATAGTTAGGCATGCAATCCAAACAGCGCATCATTAGCAGTTCTTAGCAGTTCAACTTTTGTAGGTATATTGATGTCACAGTTATTGCAGAGACCAGGAGATACAGGTACATGCTTGAGAAGGTAACGGAGTAGCAGGTATTTATAGGTGATTCAGTGGTGTCGGATTAATTCTTCAACTTGTAGAGTTGACGTTCAATCAATATTAATACCATACCTAACATTATTCAACCTCGTAAATGTGAAAGAGAGCTGGGTAGCTCTATAAATGTGTTCGTCTGTAGACAGAAACTCATTACGGCAATTCCCAAAACTTAATATATCTAGTTAATAAACTTCATTATGTATTAGCAGAACAGCAAAACTTATAAAAAAGGTAAGGTAAAAGATATAAATAAAAGAGTAAAACAAAAAGATAAATATTTTCCTATTAAAACTTCCCTGTAGCTTCTAGAGAAGAAGCTCGAATCTCTCAGAAACTCTACTTTGTCGGAGCCTACGGAAAGTGTTATGGCTCTGGACCCCATCTTTTTATTCCTCCAATCTGCTGGAAAAGTCTGCCTGGGGCAGCATTATTCATCCCGAAACCATTCCTGAGAACATTTTCTTCATAACAGTTTTTGTTGTCTTAAAGGATTACTATAAGAAAAGCTAGTTGATGTAATACTTTATTTTAACTTATTTTTAATCAGAACATATGTAGAGATTATTCTTTTCAGTAGAGCAAACATAGCGCCATCGTCAGTATAGTATATTATAATTCTTCTTGAAAGTGACTAATTTTCATTCTATGAGAAACTGCTCTCTATGGAGTCTTACAAAAAATCATTATACGTGGATAGACATACTCTAATAGGTATATATATATATATATATATATATATATATATATATATATATATATATATATATATATATATATATATATATATATATATATATATATATATATATTCACAAGGCAGAGTACATTTTATTTTAGAAAATCTAGAGGAACTGACTCTACTTTAAATTCTTTAGAAAGTAAAAGTATGCATCCTTAGTAAAATTTACACCAAAAAAATTTCAAAGGGATTAAAGGAAAAAATACTATGTCCACTTGTAATATAATCCACTAAGATTATCAAAAGAATAATAAAATACAGGAGCTCTCACTGGCTCCATGTCACTGTACAACTACTGTAATTTATGTATAATAATAAGAGCAAATATGCCACTGAGCTGCAAACAGAAAACACTAAATCTAGTGAGTAAATATGGTTCAAAATCAATGAATAGAACTCTCAAGATTAACACTGGGATGGAGCACTGTAAGCAAAACTGCTCCCACTGAAATCTCGGGAATGCTGTCAAAACTGGCAGTAACTGTTGAGTGGCACTGTTGAAGTCCATACGAATCTACAAAGCAGGGAATGCAACTCGCAGGATAGCAACGGGGAACTTATGTGATCTGATGAATGTCTTAATGGAGATTGCAAAATACGACCAATATGGAATTATTGAATGACTGCCAATTGCACGATTACTGTAATCATGACCAACAAAGATCTTAAGTTAAAATCACGGGTGTCTCTGAAAGAGGCTGTGTGATAGGATCTTGGGAATGGGAGAACAGATGGAACAATGAATGAGTGCCAGAAATAGTAGGTGGGGGCCAACAACCAACTTCTGATTAACATTACCTGAGTCCGTGGAGGAGACTTGCATAGAGTTGAACCAGAACATCAATGGAAGGGCTTCATCACTTGCAGTTCCTCACCAAGGAATAACATGAGAGGGCACTTCCGGAATCCACTTTGCGCAGCGCTCAGGTAACTTATGGGTGACAGCTTCAAGGTGAGGGTCAGGATCAGATGTCGGGCAGAGTCCCGTTCCCTCACATTGAAGTAGCAGTGTAAACTAGCCGATAGTATCTTCACTAAGACAGCAGTTGGGAATAGTGCCGGGTAGAAAGGCTTCGGCAAAAGCGATTTCAGAGGGCATGGCGACCTGTATAGTATATACTCAGTTTGGGCGTCTGTGGAAGTTGAGCTTTCGACATCTCTCAAAATAGGTGTGTCAGCTCCTGTTTCTATGGTTTTGCCGCTAATCTTAGTTGGTACCCCTTAAGATTATTGGAAAGCCGGCAAAGAAGGGTATGGAAACGAGTATACAAAGAGGTAATAATCAGGGTCAAGAGTTTTAAGCTTGTGGGCAGGTGCAGGACAACACGAAAACAGGAAGGCACGTGCGAGGTTGGGTTATGGGGACCACACATGCATGGGTGTGAAACTTAATGCAGAGGCTTTCAAATTCTGCCATCCGATAATTTACATTTTACTAGCTGCCCTATTCAATGCATGCATAATTCACCAGTTTCTTCCAGACTCCCTACGCTTAGTTCACTTGATACCATTAATTAAAAACAAGCTAAAGGATACAGCTGACCCTGGCTACTACTGGCAGATTGCAATCACAACGATCACGTCGAAGATACTTCTGTCAGTTCTTCTATTGTGACTTCTCCCCTTTCTACACGCTACTGACCACCAGTTCAGATTAAAGCAAACCACTCAACCGACACCTGCATCTACAAACTGAAAGAATTGCTGAACTAATATCTTTTATCAGCCTCTCCTGTTTTCCTTTGTTTTGTGGATGTGACAAGTAAAACATTTGACAGAGTAAACTACCTGAAGCTCTTCCTGAAGCTGCATAAAAGAGGCTCACCTCTTTATTTAACTGGAATTTTATATTGCTAGTTCTCCACACAGCAATTCTGCGTCAAATGGTGTAACGTATTATCGCACACCTTTGGCTCCCTAAACAGGCTTCGGCAAGGGTGCATACCTGTTTAATATATACACAGATGTCTTGAATGTCAAACTGAACTCACTCCCAATTGGATGCACTGTCAATGAAACAACTATAAACAACTTCTGCTATGCCAACGATATGGTTCTGTTATCCGCATCAGTGCTAGGTCTCCAACGACTCATCAATACTTGCCGCCAATATGCAGAGGAATTTAATATACTATGCAACGAAGCCAAGAGCCAGTGCATGTCGCTGCTCCAGAGATCACTTAAGCATATTTCAGAACCACGAATTTTTCTCGGAAACCATCAGCTGGAATATGTGCACGAATTTCCGTATTTGGGTCACATTATTACCAACGACCTAAATGATACGGCAGACATTGAACAGAGGCGTCGTAAATTATGTGCAACTGGCAACATTATTGCCAGGAGGTTAGCCTTCTGTCACCGAGACGTGAAACTGTTGCTCTTCCGCTCGTACTGCTACAGTATCTATGGGTGTTCCTCCTGGACGAACTATACCCAAGAGACCATGAGACTTATAACTGTTGTGCACAATGACATTTTGAGACGCCTCACTAACACTCTTCGCTACCACTCCGCCACACAGAAGTTCATAGAAAACCACCTGGACAATTTAAAAATCATTATAAGGCGAACAATGTCCAGTCTGATAACCCGAGTGAGAAACAGCAGCAACTCGCTCATGCAAAGCATCCTAAGGAGTGAAGCAAGAAGATCTAAATTGTGGGAAAGATGGGAAAATGAGACCTTTGTCCCCTAAAGGATTTAAAATCTGTATTGGAAAGATGTCATCTGCAGATCTGTCATTATTATTATATTTCTTACTGATATTTTACTTTTTTATTATTACTGTGAATACTATGAAGTTAAAGTTTTTCTACATTCAATTTTCGTATTTAGCCCTCTGGACCAGACTACTGTAACCACCTAAGGTCTCTAGTTGAAATTTAAGTTATATAATCTGTGCAATAACTGTTATAAATCTCATTGCATTACCAGTATTATGATTACTCTTTTATGCTACCTCAGCTATTGTGTGGACAGGTGCCGTTTATTCATTTATTTATCATTTTGTCTCATATATCTAAATTGTGTATGTTACTGTCTGTATTTTGTATATTCCATGTATATGGCCCTGAGCTTAAATAAAGGATATTGTTATTATTATTATTATTATTATTATTATTATTATTATTATTATTATTATTATTATTATTATTATTATTATTATTATTATTATTATTATTATTAATGAATTTCATGAAATTTACTGGGGACTTGGACAAATGGTTTTATGGGGGCGCAGTCTCAGAGAGTCTTCCATTTCCCTTGAGGAGACAAGGAATTGTCTATTCAAGGCCGGTGTCCTAATTGAATTCATGAGAAGAGAAGGTGCGGTATTACAAGAGTTAATGAAAGGACTTTTGACAAGCAATAGATGAAATACGAGAGGACATTAATGGGAAATATTAGCAGTTTCTTCGGCATACATGCAAGGAAATGAAATATCCTGACAGTGTACTGTACTAAACAATGCGTTAGATGCAGAAGAAAAGACTATGTATCAAAACCAAAAAAACCTTAAAACACAAAGAATGTGCTTCTACTGCTTCATGATAATAATATGAAAGATATCCCCCATCTACTGAAGAATTTTGACGGTAATGTCGCTTTAATAAACATAAAATAATGAAACATGTACTAATCAAGAGCTCAACCACAATACTAAAGGATGTGTATATAAAATTTCATTTGACAACTTTTACATTGGCCAAAAAGAGAATAGAAGAACACAAATAAATGTGTGAGATATGCATAGGGAAACAGTGAGAGCAATCATTCTATTAACTAAGAAGAGTATATCGTGAATTTTAGCCAAATTAGTTTTGAAGGCCACACCTACCTTGACACCCACCTGTGGGTGGAACTGAAGTCTCAAACAGTTATGTGTATGTTCGTCAGTACTGTTTCTATAGTATATATATGTGTGGCTTTTAATACCATGCATCAGTCCTTTGTCATTGGCTTGGAAATGAAGTTGGAACCGGTCAGGACCTACACCCTCTCTCTCATTTTTCACTTGTGGGTGTGTCATATGCCCCATATATAAATATATATATATATATATATATATATATATATATATATATATATATATATATATATATATATATATATATATATATATATATATATATATATATATATATATATATATAATATATATATTATATACTATATATATATATATATATATATATATATATATATATATATATATATATTATATATATTATATATATTATATATTTATATATATATATATATATCATCAGGGGAACCATAGGGAAAGGCATCGTACTCAGGTACATTTATTTCGCCGACGTTTTCACGACTCATAGTCGCATTCTCAAGGCTATAATTAAAGATAAACACACGAACATTAAAACTACGCACTGCATAATTCATAAAAATTACGCAATATTTAAAAAAAAAATTCAATGAACATCAACATCAGAATGTAGAACATTTAAAAGTTTATGAATCTCTTAAAACAGAAAAAAACATACTGAGCGCTAAATTACAGTACAGTTACATTAAAATATTTAAAAATTACAGAAAAAGTATACAAAAATTACGATATGGGTGTAAAAAAATTAAAAATAAATAAATAACACTAAAACAGTAAGGCTATTCTATACCTTATCCTCGCAAAGGACGGGCAGTGACTGCGAGAATTTTTAGAAAATAAAAATAAACAAGCACTCTAGCGATAAACAACTGAACAGAGGAGGATTGCGCATTTAAGGACGGAACTATCTTTTTTATCATAATGGATTCCAAGGTTGTTTTTAGGTCGTTTTCGTTTGCGTTTGGCCTATAATAATAAAATCCTTATCATTAATATATGTTTTACATAATTTAGAGTGATTTCTGATATTTGACTGTTCGGGTTTGTTAATCTGCTGCCCGTTCTAAAACTTAAGCCCCTGTGAGAATCTATTCTCACTTTTAGTAACCTCTTCGTACAACCCACATAAGTCCCGTGATCACATCTCGGGCACGTATATTTATATACAACATTAGATTTTAGAAGAGGACTAAGGCGGTCTTTCGTCTTAAACAGGGATCCGATAGTTTTAATGGATTTTTTGGGACGATTTTTAGGTTCAGTGCCGGGAATTCCTTTTGAATAATTGCCAGGAACTTTTTTCTGAAGAGGTTGTCATGAAGAAAAGGGAAGCTAGCAAAGATGTTTAATTTTGGGACTGTCAAAACCGTTGGCACCTCTATGAATCGGGCGGATCAAGCATTTTCTTAAGCATTTTGAACAAAAGTTTGTCTGGAAAGCAGTTATTTTTAAGATATTGGGAAAGAAAGTTAATTTCTTCATTAAAGTAAACCAATTAGAGGTATGGGTAAAGGCCCTGTGTAGGAGAGTTGAGATAGTATTAAGTTTATAATAAAAGCAAGAACTATAAAAGTTGATACCTAACCCAGTAAAAGTCTTTTTTCTAAAAACACCCGTGTAGAAGCCTTCCTCGTTCCTGGACACTAGAACATCCAGAAAGGGAAGCTTGTTATTTTCTTCTTCATCGAGTGTAAATCTGATATTAGGGTGCAGGGCATTGACAAATTCTAAGAATTGTTCCGCATTAAAACTTGTTTCGGAATAAGGCGAAAGTGTCATCAACGTATCTACGATAAAACTGAGGCAAGAAGCTAAGGGGGCAATCATCAAACATTACGCTCCTCCAAAGAGCAACATATATTCGCAAGTGTCGGACCCAGTGGGGATCCCATTGCTACTCCTTCCACTTGTCTGATATAAAAGCCATTAAAAATGAAAGTCGTGTCCTGCACGGCCAGTTCTAACAACTGTTTAAAAAACTCACGACTAAAATTATGAAAAGTAGAGTCCGGCTCTATAAATAACTTATTTAAAATAATGTCAATCGTCTCCCCTACAGGGACATTAGTAAAAAAGTGACTCAACGTCCAGACTAACCATAAATAATTCTGAATCTTGTATAAGAATATCCTCCTTGAATTTATGAGACTTGCTTAAAGAAAATTCATTTAGTGAGAGGGCTCAAGTAAAGGAACTAGAAATTTGGCATCTTATAACTAGGAGTGTTCACTGAGGAAAGAATGGGCCTTAATGGGACATTTTTCTTTATGTATTTTGGGCAACCCATACAAAACCCCATACGGGAAGGACCCTGTAGGGAAATAGTTCCTGGTATATATCATCATCAATTATCTTATTTTGTTTTAGCAACCTTAGAAACCTTACAATTTTGTCCTCTGGTTTAATGATATTATATAAATCTGGAGGCACCTATTTTCTCAAATTTTGTATGATCGTTTAAGATAATATCCATCTTCTCAATATAAGTATCCTTATCCAAAATTACGCACCCTTACCTTTGTCTGGTTTTGTAATAATAATACTGTCATCATTAGCCAAGTTTTTTAAAGTGTCAAAATCATATTTGTTGAAGAAAGAAAAGGAGTCCATCTAGTGTTTAGCTTATGATATGCACAATGAGCTAAAGATGATAACTGAGATTCTAAGGTTGTCCAAATTAACATTGAAAGGGAGGGATTTAAGACGGCGAAAGAGAGATTCTATGGGTAGAAAAAACTTGCTATAAGTTCGGCCTGTAATTCGGTAAACAAAATTCTAAGCCTAGAGAAAGTAAGAACTCTTCCCTCTTTGACAATAAACATTTTGAAAAGTTAAAAACGGTACTCTTATTGTTATTTCTACAGATTTGAGGGGTGATGATTCCCAAGCTCCTTAGTTTTCTGTTATGTCTTTCATTTACATCGTTGATGAAATTCAAAACGGTATTATTGAAAAGACGTACAAAATTACCTTGTCTAAAATGGTGAGACAACTACTTACGAAGGTTTTCTGCTCAGTTACCAGCTTGTTTAACCTTTCAATATTTTTCTGCTTAGACACAATCTCCATCTCTAAACAGTCGTTTAGTAGTTTTTTCAATATAAATTCTGAATGATAGAGTGAGGTTTTATGCACCTTAAATTTCACAAAATTAGGCACTACATTATTTAGCTGACAAAAACTGTAGAAATGTCAAATCCAATTTGGCTTTCTCTAACTTCTTGGTGAATCTCTCCAGCATTCTGCATCTTGCTAATAGTTGTGCACCATATCTCCTCCGAATAAGTTCTTGAAAGTGGTTAAAGCCTCTTGATCTGATGCGAAGAAGGAACAGAATAACGAAGAAAAAACTGCTGATGTTCATCGTGATTGGTGTAGCCTTTGTAGTGAGTTATCCATAATATCCTTAGAAAACGGAGCTGCCGCTCTAGTACATCTCATCAGGGGAACCATAGGGAAAGGCATCGTACTCAGGTACATTTATTTCGCCGACGTTTCACGACTCATAGTCGCATTCTCAAGGCTATAATTAAAGATAAACCACACGAACATTAAAACTACGCACTGCATAATTCATAAAAATTACGCAATATTTAAAAATTCAATGAACATCAACATCAGAATGTAGAACATTTAAAAGTTTATGAATCTCTTAAACAGAAAAACATACTGAGCGCTAAATTACAGTACAGTTACATTAAAATATTTAAAATTACAGAAAAAGTATACAAAAATTACGATATTGGGTGTAAAAAAATAAAAATAAATAAATAACACTAAAACAGTAGGCTATTCTATACCTTATCCTCGCAAAGGACGGGCAGTGACTGAGAGAATTTTTAGAAAAATAAAAATAAACACGCACTCTAGGCGATAAAACACTGAACAGAGGAGGATTGCGCATTTAAGGACGACAACTATCTTTTTTATCATAATGGATTCCAAGGTTGTTAGGTCGTTTTCGTTTTGCGTTTGGGGGGCCTATAATAATATCCTTATCATTAATAATATGTTTTACATAATTTAGAGTGATTTCTGATATTTGACTGTTCGGGGTTTTTGTTAATCTGCTGCCCGTTCTAAAACTTAAGCCCCTGTGAGAATCTATTCTCACTTTTAGTAACTCTTCGTACAAACCCACATAAGTCCCGTGATCACATCTCGGGCACGTATATTTATATACCAACATTAGATTTTAGAAGAGGACTAAGGCGGTCTTTCGTCTTACAGGGATCCGATAGTTAATGGATTTTTTGGGACGATTTTAGGTTCAGTGCCGGGAATTCCTTTTGAATAATTGCCAGGAACTTTTTTCTGAGAGGTTGTCATGAAGAAAAGGGAAGCTAGCAAAGATGTTTAATTTTGGGACTGTCAAAAACCGTTGGCACCTCTATGAATCGGGCATCAAGCATTTTCTTAAGCATTTTGAACAAAAGTTTGTCTGGAAAGCAGTTATTTTTAAGATATTGGGAAAGAAAGTTAATTTAATTCATTAAAAGTAAACCAATTAGAGGTATGGGTAAAGGCCCTGTGTAGGAGAGTTGAGATAGTATTAAGTTTTAAAATTATAAAAGCAAGAACTATAAAAGTTGATACCTAACCCAGTAAAAGTCTTTTCTAAAAACACCCGTGTAGAAGCCTTCCTCGTTCCTGGACACTAGAACATCTGTAATTTTTAAATATTTTAATGTAACTGTACCGTAATTTAGCGCTCAGTATGTTTTTTCTGTTTTAAGAGATTCATAAACTTTTAAATGTTCTACATTCTGATGTTGATGTTCATTGAATTTTTAAATATTGCGTAATTTTTTATGATTATGCAGTGCGTAGTTTTAATGTTCGTGTGTTTATCTTAATTATAGCCTTGAGAATGCGACTATGAGTCGTGAAACGTCGGCGAAATAAATACCTGAGTACGATGCCTTTCCCTATGGTTCCCCTGATGAGATGTACATAGAGCGGCAAGCTCCGTCTTCTAAGGATATTTATGGGATAACTCACTACAAAGGCTACACCAATCACGATGAACATCAGCAGTTTTTTCTTCGTTATTCTGTTCCTTCTTCGCATCAGATCAAGAGGCTTTAACCACTTTCAAGAACTTATTTCGGAGGAGATATGGTGCACAACTATTAGCAAGATTGCAGAATGCTGGAGAGATTCACCAAGGAAGTTAGAGAAAGCCAAATTGGATTTGACATTTCTACAGTTTTGTCAGCTAAATAATGTAGTGGCCTAATTTTGTGAAATTTAAGGTGCATAAAACCTCACTCTATCATTCAGAATTTTATATTGAAACTACTAACGACTGTTAGAGATGGAGATTGTGTCTAAGCAGAAAAATATTGAAAGGTTAAACAAGCTGGTAACTGAGCAGAAAACCTTCGTAAGTAGTTGTCTCACCATTTTAGACAAGGTAATTTTTTGTACGTCTTTTCAATAATACCGTTTTGAATTTCATCAACGATGTAAATGAAAGACATAACAGAAAACTAAGGAGCTTGGGAATCATCACCCCTCAAACCCCCTCTGTAGAAATAACAATAAGAGTACCGTTTTTAACTTTTCAAAAAGGTTATTGTCAAAGAGGGAAGAGTTCTTACTTTCTCTAGGCTTAGAATTTTGTTTACCGAATTACAGGCCGAACTATAGCAAGTTTTTTCTACCCATAGAATCTCTCTTTCGCCGTCTTAAATCCCTCCCTTTCAATGTTAATTTGGACAACCTTAGATCTCAGTTATCATCTTTAGCTCATTGTGCATATCATAAGCTAAACACTAGATGGACTTCCTTTCTTCAACAAATATGATTTTGACACTTTAAAAAACTTGGCTAATGATGACATATTATTATTACAAACCAGACAAAGGTAAGGGTTGCGTAATTTTGGATAAGGATTACTTATATTGAGAATGGATGGGATATTATCTTAAACGATCATACAAAAATTTGAGAAAATAGGTGCTCCAGATTTATATAATATCATTAAACCAGAGGACAAAATTGTAAGGTTTCTAAGGTTGCTAAAACAAAATAAGATAATTGATGATGATATATACCAGGAACTATTCCCTACAGGGTCTTCGTATGGGGTTTTTTGTATGGGTTTGCCCAAAATACATAAAGAAATGTCCATTAAGGCCCATTCTTTACCTCAGTGAACACTCCTAGTTATAAGATTGCAAATTCTAGTTCCTTTACTTGGGCCTCTCACTAAAAATGAATTTTCTTTAAGCAACTCTCATTAAATTCAAGGAGGATATTCTTATACAAGATTCAGTATTATTTATGGTTAGTCCTGGACGTTGAGTCACTTTTTACTAATGTCCCTGTAGGGGAGACGATTGACATTATTTTTAAATAAGTTATTTATAGAGCCGGACTCTACTTTTCATAATTTTAGTCGTGAGTTTTTTAAAACAGTTGTTAGAACTGGCCGTGCAGGACACGACTTTCATTTTTAATGGTTTTGCTTTTTATACAGACAAGTGGAAGGAGTAGCAATGGATCCCCACTGGGTCCGACACTTGCTAATATTTTATGTGCTCTTTGGAGGAGCGTATGTTTTGATGATTGCCCCCTTAGCTTCTTGCCTCAGTTTTATCGTAGATACGTTGATGACACTTCGCCTTATTCCGAAACAAGTTTAATGTGAACAATTCTTGTTAGATTTGTCAATGCCCTACACCTAATATCAGATTTACACTCGATGAAGAAGAAAATAACAAGCTTCCTTTCTGGATGTTCTAGTGTCCAGGAACGAGGAAGGCTTCTACACGGGTGTTTTAGAAAAAAGACTTTTACTGGGTGGTTTAGGTATCAACTTTTATAGTTTCTTGCTTATAATTTTAAACTTAATACTATCTCAACTCTCTACACAGGGCCTTTACCCATACCTCTAATGGTTTACTTTTAATGAAGAAATTAACTTTCTTTCCCAATATCTTAAAAATAACTGCTTTCCAGACAAACTTTTGTTCAAAATGCTTAAGAAAATGCTTGATGCCCGATTCATAGAGGTGCCAACGGTT
>NC_061087.1:67430732-67460732 GCF_015104395.2 Macrobrachium nipponense | reverse complement strand
ACGTGCAGGTAACTGCCTTGCATTCCAACGAATTTTCCCCAGCATCCCGACTCATTAGTGACCCCCATTGACAGCATTTCATTCTACCACTGTAGCTAAGGCTTTACCTGGGAAGGCTAACTGCCTTGCGTATGCAAGGCAGTTAGCTTGCTCAGGTAAAGCCTTAGGTACAGTGGTACTTAGGTTCCAGCTTCTTTTATGAGTTGTGTGGTCTAGTTGTCAGCGGTCTCTTCTTTCAGTTAAAAAATTTTGGGTCGATATTAATGTGAGTCAATATATATATATATATATATATATATATATATATATATATATATATATATATATATATATATATATATATATATATATATATATATATTAACTATGAAGATCAACAACTTTGTAACATTTTCCAAGGCAAAAAAATCTTAGGAAGCCAATTGTCTAGAAGACAACTACAATTAACTATGAAAATCAACAACTTTGTAACATTTTCCAAGGCAAAAAATCTTAGGAAGCCAATTGTCTAGAAGACAACTACAATTAACTATGAAGATCAACAACTTTGTAACATTTTCCAAGGCAAAAAATCTTAGGAAGCCAATTGTCTAGAAGACAACTACAATTAACTATGAAGATCAACAACTTTGTAACATTTTCCAAGGCAAAAAATCTTAGGAAGCCATTGTCTAGAAGACAACTACAATTAACTATGAAGATCAACAACTTTGTAACATTTTCCAAGGCAAAAAATCTTAGGAAGCCAATTGTCTAGAAGACAACAACAATTAACTATGAAGATCAACAACTTTGTAACATTTTCCAAGGCAAAAAATCTTAGGAAGCCAATTGTCTAGAAGCAACTACAATTAACTATGAAGATCAACAACTTTGTAACTTTTCCAAGGCAAAAAATCTTAGGAAGCCAATTGTCTAGAAGACAAACTACAATTAACTATGAAGATCAACAACTTTGTAACATTTTCCAAAGCAAAAAATCTTAGGAAGCCAATTGTCTAGAAGACAACTACAATTAACTATGAAGATCAACAACTTTGTAACATTTTCCAAGCAACATTAGGCAAGCCAATTGTCTAGAAGACAACTACAATTAACTATGAAGATCAACAACTTTGTAACATTTTCCAAGGCAAAAAATCTTAGGAAGCCAATTGTCTAGAAGACAACTACAATTAACTATGAAGATCAACAACTTTGTAACATTTTCCAAGGCAAAAAATCTTAGGAAGCCAATGTCTAGAAGACAACTACAATTAACTATGAAGATCAACAACTTTGTAACATTTTCCAAGGCAAAAAATCTTAGGAAGCCAATTGTCTAAAGTTGTTGATCTTCATAGTTAATTGTAGTTGTCTTCTAGACAATTGGCTTCCTAAGATTTTTTGCCATTGGAAAAGTTACAAAGTTGTTGATCTTCATAGTTAATTGTAGTTGTCTTCTAGACAATTGGCTTCCTAAGATTTTTTGCCTTGGAAAATGTTACCAAGTGTTGATCTTCATAGTTAATTGGTAGTGTCTTCTAGACAATTGGCTTCCTAAGATTTTTTGCCTTGGAAAATGTTTACAAAGTTGTTGATCTTCATAGTTAATTGTAGTTGTCTTCTAGACAATTGGCTTCCTAAGATTTTTGCCTTGGAAAGGAAAAATGTTACAAAGTTGTTGATCTTCATAGTTAATTGTAGTTGTCTTTCTAGACAATTGGCTTCCTAAGATTTTTTGCCTTGGAAAATGTTACAAAGTTGTTGATCTTCATAGTTATTAATTGTAGTTGTCTTCTAGAACAATTGGCTTCCTAAGATTTTTTGCCTTGGAAAATGTTACAAAGTTGTTGATCTTCATAGGGTTATTGTAGTTGTCTTCTAGACAATTGGCTTCCTAAGATTTTTTGCCTTGGAAATATATATATATATATATATATATATATATATATATAGATATATATATATATATATATATATATATATATATATATATATATATATATATAATAGATATATATATATATAAGAATAATATATATTGTATATATATATATATATATATATATGATAATATTGATATATATATATAGTATATATATATATATATATATATGGATATATATATATATATATATATATATATATATATATATATATATATAGATATATATAGATATATATATACATATACAATACTTCAAGGGGTACAATGATGCATCTAGTAGAAATCCATAATTTATAATCAAAAACGTTCACACACAAATCCCGGTGCATCATCAGTCTGTGATTGTGAACAATAAAAGTAATTTCATTATAAAAAGAAATTCACTAAACTAAAAGCTAATTGAAAATAAATGGTTTAAAAAGCAAAGTAGAAGTTAAAAGTTAAAAATTTTCAAACACCATAAGAAGAGGGAGAGAACCAAGACACCAACCATGCATTGGGTAAAAACGAAGAAGGAATGGCAAAACCTTACGTCCCAAACAAAAAGTCAGTTATTCCAAATACAGAGGTGAAGCCATGATGTTATTGTTTAAAGAGGGAACTAGCCTTTGAATAAATAGTAACTCTAGAGTAGTTAGATGATCTGGGTCATTTGTATATCCAATAATAGAGAAGTGCTGTTTCGATACCTCTATATTGCATATTAAAGCATGACTTTTAATGTTAGAAAACTCTAGTTGTTTAAGTCTCTGGCCTGTACGAAAACTGAGACCCACGTGGCTGCAATATCTCACTTGCAATAGCCTACGAGTAGATCCGATGTAGGAGCCCGGACATCCAGGGCATGTGAATTAACAAACAACAATAGAGCTCATGAAGCAACTGCAAGCGTTCCAAAAAATTAACCTACCTTGCATGGATTATTAGAAATGACTTTTAATTGAAGACAAGAAATTTCATGTTCAATGATCTGTGTAAGTATACGTGAGAATTTAGTATCCCTTTTGTGTTATACTTCCATGGGAAAATGAGATATTTTAAATAAAAATGTTTGTTGTTTAAAGTATTTAACGAATGTAAGTAATTAATTAAAAAGAAAATTATACTAAGACTGTATGGAAAATATTTCTTCTGTAATTGATCTTTGCATTCCATATAGATCTTCAAATGTGCTAAAAATGACTGAACGTATCATTAGAATCATAATGTCACTGAAAAGATGTTTACTCTGAAAGTGTTTTACAATTGGGCTTATTGTTACATGACTGGTGTATGGTGCAGAGCTGAACCTATCGATTGGTTAGTGCATTGTGGAATGGGTCTCTATTTCCTAGATGGTGGCAGAAACGATGTGGGCTGAGATTGTATTTGGACAAATGTTTCTCAGAGAGATTCAGGCTTATGAATGGGAGATGCTAGTAATAAAATTAATTGCGCAATAGCAATAATCCTTAAAAGAATTCAGAATATAAGCTGATACTCGGTACCACTAACTGGAATATCTTTGCATAGTGATGGACTTCAGATTTTCATTACAACATAAATATAATTAGTTCACCACACATTGTAGTTGTCGTGATTTTATCACGTTGTTACCGGTTCGTTACCTAGATGTTGCGGGTTGATGACAAGATCTTTAAGACAATACTACAACTACTTGGTGGGGGATTGAATAGGCAAGGTCACCAAAATTTTAACTAATTATTATAACAAAAATAAATGATTTTCAACATAAATAACAATCCCCCCCCCCCCCCCCCCCCCCCCCACATGCTGATTATGGACAACACTCAAAGGACAAGAATGAACTGGTACATTAGATAATTAAGAACAATTTAGTTATCCTTGAATTGTACTATCAACTCAATATTCAAAATTACAATGATAAAACCCATATTATTCGATAATTTATAGATCCCCCAATGTTTACTTCACCACATGGTCGATCTGTCCTTGCTCTCTGTGCTCTGGTGGCTGAATTATCGAAACGAAGAACTCTCGTCAGCATGGCAAAACGAAGCTCACTCATGGTACACCTATACAAAGGATTGCCCGCTGTGAGGTCCCACAAGTCACATGTTGTGGTATGATTGTCTGTCCTCATTGCTGACATTATTAGAATTCCAATGAATGCCCCCAGTCCCCTCAGGCCCATGTCGCTGAGGGCAACATTGCCCTTATAATGGTAATTATTCCTCAAAAGGGCAAGGCTCTCATTAGAATGCAAAATAATCTCAGCGAACATGTGGTCAGACTACAAGAGCGAGAATATGTCACTCACTTTTATCACCACAGCAGTGGCATGGGTGGAATCGCCAGGTTCAATCCTCGACGTAAACATGTGGGGAAGAAAACGGTTAGG
Source organism: Macrobrachium nipponense (assembly GCF_015104395.2). Classification (NCBI taxonomy): domain Eukaryota; kingdom Metazoa; phylum Arthropoda; class Malacostraca; order Decapoda; family Palaemonidae; genus Macrobrachium; species Macrobrachium nipponense. The sequence goes on along the minus strand of NC_061087.1, from coordinate 67,456,440 downwards.
GTTTCTATGCCAATGGGTACCATCCGAACCCTGAACAACCTCAAGTCCAACATGCTGGATAGGGGCACCCTTAGATGGCTGGAGGTCACCCCTCTTTCTCCTCCTGCTCCTTACTTCACCCGGGGTCAGCGTGTCCTCAGCTCAAGAGGTTGACGGTCCTGGTGTAGGTGTCATGCTGGTTAGTGTTGTTGTTGTTGCTACAACAATGGCCACAGTTCCACTAACCCCCGACGAATCCCCCCTGTCGGCATCGTTTCCATCTGCCTGAGAGAGGTCTAGAGGTACAGCCTCCTCCTTCCTCTCCTCATCTCCCTCAGACACAGCTCATTCCGCATCCCCGTCGTCATCGTCCTACTCTTCTCCAAAGACGGCGGTTGCCTCCTCCTTATCTTCCGACTCGTCAACCTCCAGGTTGTCCTCAACGTCACTTTCAAACTCATTGAGATGTGCGTTGATTGCATGATCACCCAAAGATTTCTGTCATCTGGAGGACATTGCTGATAACTGAAAAAAAAAAAAAAAACATTAGAAATGAGCAATTGAAGGAAACTTGAACATATGTCAATAATGCTTCATACACCATCCACCCATATATTTACAAAATTATACTAATTAGCTAATATGCACATTGTTCTATATAAGGAAGGTTTACCGAATAACTATGTTCTGTGAAAAAAAATCAGAGAATTACACTTGAAGGAAATTGGACCATATGGCATTTTAGGGCATCTCAGCCAATGCCCCGGGCATGCACATGATAAACACACCATCCTCCCACATATTCCAATAATTTACAAAACTATACTAATTACTTATATAAAATAAACACTGCCCAACATGAATTTAGCAAGTAATAACTTTGCTTTTGGCAAAAAAACACAAAAGTTGGCACTAAAAGGGAAATGGACCATATGGCAACTCAGGGCATCTCAGCCAATGCCATGGGCATGCACGTGATAAACACCATCCTCCCACATGTTTCAATAATTAAACAAAACTCTATTAGCAAGAACAGTGTTCAATATGCGAGGTTTACCTAATAACTTGCTTCTTAAAAAAAAAAAAAAAAAAAAAAACAGAAATTGGAACTTGAAGAAAAATGGACCAAATGGCAATATATGGCATCTCAGCCACTCCCAAGGTCATGCACATGATACACACATCATCCTTCCACAAATTCCAATAATTTAAAACTATACTAATTAGCTATTTTGCACACTGTCCTACATGAACTGAGTATGTAATAACTTTGCTTTTTTTCAAAAAAAAAAAATAAATAAATAAATAAATAAAATAGAAATTGGCACTCGAAGGGAAATAGACTATATGGCCATATACGGCATGTCAGTCAATGCCTAAGAATTTCATTTGATAGATACATCATCCTCCGATATATTCTAATATTACAAAACTCTACTAGCATGTACACTGTTCAATATGTGAGATTTAGCTATTAACTTTGCATTTTGCAAAAAAAAACACAAATTGGCCCTTGAAGGAAAATGGACCATATAGCGATATATGGCATCTCAGCCACTCCCAAGGTCATGCACGACGTAGACACACCATCCTTCTAGACTTTTCAACACAACAAAGACACATAACTATGTACACTGTTCATTAGAAATAGTTACGTAATAACTTAGTTTTTTTATCACATACCCATAAAAGGTGTGTGCGGGTTGATGTCGACCCAAGTGGTCCTCAGAAAAGGGGGAAGCACTTGAGGCAGTCGTAGGCAGGTCCAAACATGACTGTGGCTTGTAGAAGAGTGACTACTTGCAGGTCGATCACACCCAGATTTGCAACAGGCAGTGATTTATGGGAAAAAAACATGTTTTTTGAAACACACCTCGGGTCGTGCTCATCTCACCTATCCACGGTTAACATCTTTCTAGGGGTGACCCTCATTTTAATAGTGATAAGATTAGTTGTGCCATCCCCCTGCCTCACATAAGGAACTGCCCCATAGGCATTACTAGATGCATCTGAAAAAATATGCATTTCTTTGACCTCTGATCCCACGTACCGCTTGAATTTTATTTCATGATCCAATTTGAATTCCCTCAACAATTGACTGGCTTCCCACTTGTTCTTCCCACAATCACATAGGAACAACCCACTTGTTCTTCCCACAATCACATAGGAACAGCTTCCCTTTGATGAATAACAGACTTACTAGCCCTAAGGGGTCAAAATTGGATGCGGGCAGTGAGAGATTCCTATGTTCTGTGAGCACCCACCCCTCTTTCAAATTTCTGATCCCTTTACTGGCTTTCAAACTATCCTCACCCTTTTCTCAATCCCACTCTAGCCCTAACAAGTTTATGCACATGAACTCATCCTAATACAATCATCGCATCTAGCCCTGTCACATTACTCGCCCATCCAGTCAATGGCATATTGGCTCAGTCTAATATGGCTTTGGTGTTTTCATATACCTGAATCAACAAACATGGATCATCAAAGGTTTCCACATAGTTATCAACTTAGAAACTGTGAATTAAATCATCTCGCCCTTCCTTCTGCAAAAGAGTCTGAAGGACTTGTTGCCGAATACAACGACTAGAAAGGCGAAGGTTGCTGTACGGTTAGGTGCCTCGCACCAGAGGAATCTTATTAATAAGTTATATAGGGCATCTACCAAGTTGGGTCCCGTGAGGACGCAGTCATTTAAGATCAAGTTATCTTTTGATTTGGCTGAAGCATTGGATACTATTCACAAGGGGGTGGTTCTACTGTCTTTCTTTACCCCATAATGAGGCATATAATACCCCTTGATCTTGGGATTTTCTACCCTTTCATTGAATCCCGCTTCCAGATAGGTTCGGAGCACCCTTTCATAATCTGCATGATACTGGTGTTCCAAGTCAAACTTAGCATTGAGAGTTTCTAATTACGCTATGGCATTATGATAGTTCATATTAGGCTGTTCTTCCCAACAAAAGGGAAGACTCACTTGATAGCCCTCACTAGTTTTAATGACACTCTTACTTACTCTATCTATTGCTTCAGTTTGTTGTATGGGGTATTGCTCTGATGGAGTGATCCCAATGCGATCTAACCTCCACAATTCATCATCACAGGTGGGGCTACCCTACAGACACGTAGCCTGTGGGTGGTACTTTGTGTGGGGCCTTCGAGTGCCATGTGATTCATTGATGGCACAAAAATACTTGCCAGCCACCGGTGTAGTATGACCTAGGTTTGCTGATTGCTCTTATACTGCTTTTTGAGCATGTTTAAAGCAATGTGATAGTTAGCTGTGGTTACGCTCAGAGACTTAATGACTCTGAGCAGATCCTTTCCCAGGGCACCTAAGAGGTAAGTGAACTTGGTTACCTCACCCAAGTCCCTTTTACGATTCACATGAACTTCAAATAACTCTCTAAATGTGGAACATGTGCTTACTTCTCCTTCGAACACAGGGAGAGGTGACCCATTGTCGCCTCAATCTGAATTACTTTGGCAACTGCCATGATTATTAGTTTAGTTACAAGGGGCCAATGCAAGAAACAGAAATCGACTACGTTAAGAAGGGGGAAAGGTTATTACCAGACTGAGTGACTTAGGCTACCTACTTGTGTTAGCAATCGTGCTCTCCTCTGATCAGTCTCGTCAGGCTTAAATACCATTGTCAATTCACTGCCTTCCAAGAAGCAGAGCACTTGTCATCCGTTTATTTGAAAGACCAAACTGTTGTGCTTTTATTGCGTTGTTACTGATTCGTTACCCTGATGTTGAGGGTTGATGACAAGATTTTTTAGCCAGGTCTACAACTACTCAGCGAGTGGTTGAATAGGCAAGGTCACCAAAATTTTTAAAGATTTTATTACTAAAATAAATTATTTTTAACATAATAACAATACCCTGTACATACTGATTACGGACGACATTGAAAGGCCAAGAGTGAACTGGTACATTAGATAATTAAGAACAATTTAGTTATCACATAGCCATCATTCAAACTCTAAGTTCTTGAAATGGACTATCAACTTAATATTGAAAATTGCAATGGTAAAACCCATATTATTCGATTATTTACAGATCCCCAAAGATTTACTTCACAAAGATATAAAGGCAAAACCCATTATAAAGTGGATAGATCAAGATAAGTTTAACACATACTCATAGTGACAACGACAACTGGCTGAAACAGAGGAGAGAGATTGCATCCACCTTACCTGCTATTATAGTGCCCTAGGAAAAGAATGACGCTCAGTGATAGGAGCGGCCTCGACTACAACTTGGTGACGCCAACCTAACTAACTCGTTCATTGCCTCTTACTTTTAATAAGGGAAATTATTCTTTAATAATTGACACAATGATTAAAACTTAGTTTAAGTTTCACCTTACGATATTCCACTTTGAACATCTCCAGTGGTAATCCTACAAGGTTGTGATTTCGCCTACCACGATTCTATTGTTTTAATACCATATATATTAGTTAAATAGCAGGGTGTCCAGAAGGTTTGTATAATTTCAGATAGCAGGGAATTGCATCCTGCATGTGCAAATCTCATGATAATTCTCAATAAATAACTTAGGTAATGGACTATCTTTAGAAAGTAATTTCTCCAGTTTGCTATGTTATCACAGGGTAAATCTGTAAATTAACATTTGCTGGAATCAAAATACTTCAATACTACCAGGAAATGATGTCTGTGGTCCTTCAACAATACAACACGACTAGCATCTACGAAAAATTATGTACAGAATAATAAACATTCAAATCAGCAAACTTAACAGGATGCTTGGATTTACTCTTAAGTTTCAGTTTTTTTACATAGTTTAAGACAGCTCTGTAAGCAAGGATAAGTTTACGAAAATCTGAAACTCTACAGAAAGTCTGTACATAATGATCATCTGTTCCCCAAACCAATCAGTAGCTTCATAAGAATTACTCTCCTCCCGGGATGGACTTATTGATAAATCCGGGTTAGGAACAGTAAAGACTAAAGTGTCATCTCTGGTAGCCTCTGGTCCAAAGTTGTTCTTCAGAACTCAGGACCTGAGAAGTAAATTGTTCTCATCAGTTGCTTGTAGGACAGATAACGAGTAATGCAATCAGCCAGATTGTCTTCCCCAGAAATAAAGCTAAATGTAATAAAATGATTTTCACAAATTTCATTGATATCCAGCAATCTGTTCCTGACAAAAACAGAAACTTTCTGTAATTTAACAAGTTTTATGGAATAGGAATGAATCCAGGTTAAAGCCACCAAACTATCCTAACATACCTGCAAATCGACTATTCTGATAGGGTTTACAGAAATGTGACCTGATAATTCCTCATACAAGTCAACCAGGCACTCAGCAGCTAAAGCAATACCCTGAAGTTCGAGAGAAGTAATACTTTTAGAATTCAAATTATTTCCAATAATGTGGTTCTTTGCCATAACAAAGTTTACGCCACCAGCTGAAACGTTCAAAATAAAAATCACAACACCAAAGATAAATTTACTCCTTTCAGTGAAAGCTAACAAACTGCAACAGTCATTTCTACTTCCAATAAACCTTTGAATACTCACTGCTGGGGAAGCATTAGCTTGCTTAGCAATATTCTTCCACTGTCTCTGCAGTTCTTTATCCAGAACATCATCCCACCCTAACTCATTATTACACTGTAGAGAATGCATAAATAGCCTACTGAGGTTAAGCATCAGATCATTAAAGTTATGCAAGTCGAATTGGGAAGCAACAGAGTATACGATATCCCACTTACTTTTAGTATCTACATCAAGATTAAAGGTTTGGTAAATAGAGTCTTCTTCTCGATTCCAAAATAGACCAAGTAACTTTACCACTAAATTCGTAAGAACACTGAATTTAACATCAATAGACTTCTGCAAGGATAAATCATTAGTGTCAAACGGCTGTAACTTGAACTTGTAAGGATCAAAGGCCACGGCACAATTATCCTTGTAACAAAGCTGATGGATAAGTTTCTTAAGCTCGACCAGACGAACACTATCATGTTCCAGTTCTAAAATAAAAGATTTATAATGGGTTAGGAGTAACAGAGCAGGTTCCACATTAAGCCATACCTCATTCTCAAATTTCTGTATCCCGCAATAGTGAAATAATTCTTTTCAACATTTCTTATCCATAAACACAATAGTCTATTACTATCTACCTCATTAAGACCAAGATAATGAAATGCCTTACAGATATCAAAACAGAGAAGATGTGAACCAAAACGAACATGTAAGTAAAAGCGGAGGTAAGTTTTTGGTTCAATTTCATTCCAGGATATATGGACTGATTATGACTGACTGTAATTTCCTTGCTAAGATCCTTCTGACAAAGATTAGAAAGTTAAACTGCACGGCATTTATTGGTTTCTCTGTCCAATTTAATATACCACTATGAGGTAAACAGCTATGGTTAGGATGCTCGGTTAAGAATTGATCAAGATTATCAATATGTTCAAATATACCAGCTACTTCTTGTCGTTTGAAACTCTGGTCCATAAGAACCAAGTGTGCAGGATTATTCAAAAGTTTCCTTATATTAGATTTCAAAATTATCTAGGCAAGTTCATGGTTAGTTCTTAACAAATGAGCAACTTTGAAATTCCATAGCAATGGAACGATAATTCGCCCATCTTCATTTCTTTTCATATTTTTCAAGGGCATAATTACAAAGTTTAAAACGAATTCCACACTCATTATCTTCAAGCTTACCATCTTCCAGATCTAGGTACCTGTTACAATTATCATTCAAAAGGTAGCTGGCAGCCTTCTCAAGCTAATTATGAGCAATTTCACCTTTGTTATCTAATATACAAAAATAGCTGGGCACAAGTTTATCATCAGCAAACAGTTTCGAAGCAAAAAAATGGTTGCCAGAGATGCCCATAGCCTGAAACAAACTGCTATCTGACATCTTTGCTGCACCATTAAAACAATGTCAAACATACGGCAAATGTGACAAATCCTTTAGAATTTGTGTTAGATTACCTTGAAGCAATACTCCTGCAGAGATTTGAGAATACATTGATAGGTTTTTTGCACCAAACAAGTGTTCCCTTTTTGGAAAATAAAAACTGGATTTGGCACCTAATATAAAATTCATGCCGGTAATCTCATCATAATTGGTTACAAATCCATCAGCCAAAACATAGCCTCTGTCCTTAAAGACTCCAACAATCTCACCCAAAAGAGGAAACTTTAAATTTATATCAACGCAGGGTAGGCAGAGTACCTCAATCATTTTGAAAATGCTGCTGAATCTGAGCTTAGCTTTTACTAATCTTGTGGTATATTGCGGAGATGTGTTTTTGCCATTAATAGTCAAGGAAACATTGTGTCTAACCGTTTTCAATCTAAGTTCAGCAGCAACAGCGGTAGAAATGAAATTACATTGACAGCTACTGACCCTCAAACACTTAAACTTTAATCCCCATCAAGTTTACTGATAAATGTAGGCATAACTGAGTCAAGATCAGAATATCCCTGAAAAGCCTGTTATGGATAACATACTACTAAAAACTCCTGGTTTATCATTAGACTTTACTTTGCCAGTTGAAGATCCAGATTTAGCTTCAGCATTATCTTTTCAGGGAACATCCGTTTGGCTATTGTTAAAAAAAATGTGGTATGCGTATGAGATAAGACCGTGTCAAGTAGCGGTAGTCACTCGTGCTAGAGCAAAGGGTGTTGACACTTCAGGGTGAACGAGTCAACAGTTGACATTTATTTGAGTAGTATAAGACTTAGTGATGTAGCTGTAGATAGTAGTATTGTTAAATTAAAACCCATTTGGTTGTCTCCTTATCGAATATGGGGAAATAACGAACAATGTCTTTAGCTCACAAGAAAGTGATGGCAGACATTATGGTATTCACTAAGCAGTCGGTATTAAGTTTAAGTGATGTAAAAAAATTTTATAGTTGTGAAGTTTGTCAGTGTCGGCAAACCGAAGGTTCCATTAATACTATCCCTGTTGTGTCTGAAAACTGATATATTTTCACTATAATGGACCGTATTTGCAGTCCATAAGAATTGAAAAGATCCCACCCTGTTGAAGGGGTGTAAGAATACTACCACCATAGGTCCTGTGTGTCGTAAAAGGTGACTAAAAGGACAGCTGCTGCCTTGCAGTCTTACTTTTTTAGCAAAAGGCTAGGCCCACCACCAATAACTAAGGATAATGCTGCCTTGCAGTCTTACATTATAGTAAAAGGCCAGGCCCACCACCAATAACTGTGGAAACCGCTGCCTTGCAGGTGGACTTTTTAGTCAAGGGCGAGGCCCACTGCCAATGACTATGGTAGATAACAGCAAAGGCAATGCGGTCATAAAAACCCCTTTGCCAAATAATAAACCCTGCCTGATGTAAGGAAAGGCACATCAGGCAACCAACCCCTTAGTGTAGGGATAATGGTTGGAAAGACGATTATCTTTACATTCATCAGAACTAGAACGAAAATAGTATCTGCAAGATCCATTCTCATGATTTAATTTTCATCATTTAACACAGCCCCCATATTTCCTAATTTGATCCAACTTAGAAAGAGAAAGAGAACTGTCATATTTAGGACATTTATTCATTGGATGAGTAGCCTCCTTACTGAGGTCTTTTGTGCATATACTACACAGCCTGAATCCTTTATTTTTGTCATATTTCACATCAAAAGCAAAATAAAAAATAGCTACATTATCATTGAACATATAGTCGATAAACCATGTGCATCCAACCAAAGAAATGCATGTAATAAGATTACTCTAAACATCAACATTTTGCAATATATATTTGATGACGCCTTTACTCACTTCATAGATTTAGGATCTATTAAGCTACTAAAGATATATATGGTTCTGCTGCCCATATTTTTTGGCTTAGTTAATGTAATAATTGCTATCATTATTAATAATAATTTTTTTGTATTATTCCAAATTCTTTCGAAGTATATCACGTATTAGTTGTCTTTAAAAGAAAACTATTGTGCTGGATATTTCTGTCCATCTGCAATTTTGCGGCTTCTCTATTCTGTCTAACCTCAGACCTTAAAAACTACGAAGGCAAGACGGCTCCAAATTGGTATGCTAATAATGCATCGTCCAATCATTGAGCATATCGACTTGTAGTCCTTTAGCCTAAGTAGTATTTTTTTTTTCTTCAAGGTTATTGTTAGCCATAATAGTGCTTCTGGCAGCTATATAAGAAAGGCCACCACCGCACCTTGGTTAAAGTTTCATGGGTGTACTTTATACTTTTTTCTTGTCCAAAATATATTTCATTTTGAGTAATAAAACTATTCTGATGTAAGACTTCAGAGAACTATAATTTCTATGTTTCCCTTAAAGATTTTATCTAAATTTCTTCGTTACACCAAAAACACCTCACTTTGTTTCCTCTTGTGAACTTTTGTCATTTTCACGCCACTAAATTCTTTAAATTCTTTATGACTTAGTGTCACGGACCCTGAGAGGTCCGCTCTATGTTCGATATTAAATAAACAAAAATAATTCAACACCAACAGTTGAAACTGGGGATACGAATATAGAAAGATACACAAACAGAACTAAAGTTTATTTACAAGCTTACTAACAAAGATAAATGCAGAATGGTTTCTCTTATTTATATAAAAAAGTAAAATCTTACAATGCGTGAACCGGGGAAACAGTGAGGTAATGAAAATACTTGCTATCAAGGTTTGCAGTGGTCGATAATCAATCCTCGAAGCAATGGCTTCACAAAGGAGAACTATAACCTCAGACGTCTTCTTGACTCCGTACTGCAGAAGGCAATGTCTATTCTTGATACTCGAAGGGCAGGAACTCCTCGAAACCTCTTGTAGGACGTTTCTTCTCTGAAGGCATGTTCAACATCGAAATGCCTCGGTCATCCACTCCCGGACGATGACTTGACCAGATTTCAATCAAACTTTCGAGCGCCTTTTTCCTCTCTTTTCCTTCGTCTGTTCCTTCTTCTCTTATCTCTCTCTGATGATCTCTCTGCTCTGATCTCTCACTGAAGATCTGATCTCTGCTGGTCTCTCACTGATGATCTCATGATCTCTGCTACTTCGTCAGTCGTATATATACGGCAACCTGGGGGCGGGGTCTACCAGCAAATGTCATAGGCTCCCGAGATGATAAGAACGTCTTAGAAGGTTCTAGACAAAATATTGCATCATAATACGCTGCATTCCTCGCAACATGTCGGCGCTAGTTGAGTTCCATATCACACCTGACGGTTCTAAAACAATCATGAGAACAGGCGCCTCCATCACATGCGCGAATGCCTCCTGCTGCAGAGCTACCTGATGAAAATTCATTTTCATTTCCTTAAATATGTAATTCCTTGCTATGGAGCGATTACCATGACACGTCCCTCCAAAACTCCAAAAGAAAAAAATGAAATCAACTGATTTTATTTTTTTCTAAAGAGAAACAAGAATTAAACAGCAGGGGAACAATTCTGCATAAAGCTTTAATTCAGTTAACACACACACTTCATTCACTGACCCACTCGTGCAAAAACAGAAAACGGTCATTAGGCTACTCATTCTGAAAAATCTCTTGTGAGGCTATCAGTTATAACAATATCCTTTCCTCTTAATTTTTCCTTTTCTGAACTCTGATCAAAAACTTCAAAATTCTTAAGTAATTCTTAATTTTTCTCAAAACTAATTCCTCTCTGGGCAGGGGCCTGGCATGGGGCGTTCTTTATAATTCTGAAGCAAGTTTACAAGCATCCACTTTGCTCTATTCTTACACATATCAATTACATAATGCAAATTTCCCCTCTTCTCTAACACTGAAAAAGTGCCTTCAAATTTATAAGATAAAGAGGAACCTTCTTTCTGGATTAGTACTAAAATTTGTCTCCTACACAGAAACTGGTCTCTTTTGCTCTATGATCATGTTTCCATTTAGTTTCCCCTTGACTTTCACTCTCGTTCTCTTTCGCTAGTTGCCAAGCATTTTTGTTCTCCTCCGCTAGTTGCCAAGCATCTCCTAAACTGTTTTTATAATACTCTAGAATAGTTATGTAGTCCTCACTACCTTCTTTATTCATTAAGTTATATTTCAACATTTCCAAAGGACCCTTAGCTGTGTGACCGATAACCAGCTCGAAAGGACTAAATCCTGTAGTGTCGTTTGGTACCAACCTTAAAGCTAACAGAACAAAAGGCAACATTTCTTTCCAGTCATGTTCGAAGTTCTTACACAATTTCTGTAAACAATTATTTAACGTTTGATGAAACCGCTCCAGAATGCCTTGTGATTCAGGATGATAAGGTGTGGAAGTTACGAGTTTAATGCCTAACTCTTTCATTCTATCTTTGAAATACTTGGATACAAAATTACTACCATTATCACTCTGTATAGTACGAGGCATACCAAACTTAGAAAAATAATCTAACAATCATTTAACTACGGTCCTTGTGTTACAGCTTCTTATGGGTATCGTCTCTGGATAGCGAGTTAGTCTATCCCTCCCTTACTTCTAGGCAACGGTCCGACCATATCAATAACTACATTCTCAAAAGGTTCACCTACTGAAGAAATATCACACAAAGGAGCTCTGAGAATTACTTGATTCGGTTTCCCTGCAATTTAGCATTTATGACAGCTTAGAACATACCTCTTTACGTCATTCTTCATTTTAGGCCAAAAGTACGCCCTACTAATACACCTGAAAGTTTTATTTACTCTTAAATGTCCTTGCTCATCATGTGCTAACCTCAAAACTAGTTCGCGAAGCTTCCTAGGAACCACTAATTGTTCGGTGATTTCCTCTTTACTACCTGACTTAGAATGAACATAATGACACAAAACCTCGTCCTTTTAACAAAAAGTTTCTTTACACACATTATCGAGATCATCATCCAGCTCACATTAAAAAATTTGGATTAGATTTTCATCCTCTCTCTGAAACTTGACTAGCTCATCCTTATCCAAAAGGTTAGTGCCTAATTCATCACATAACTAGTACTTGATTCCACTACATCGACTACGTTACTCTCAACAGCTACACCTTCCGTTTGGCTATCACTGTCACCAACAGAGTCAGGTCTCTCATGCCAAGATCAATCTCGCCACCTCTATCACACTCCTTCAAATCCACGAACTCACTCTCGTTCGAATCCACGAACTCACTCTTGCTTGAATCTACAAACAAATTATGACCGTAGTCTATGTCTGTATCTAAACCCGACTTAGTTACTACCATTTCAGGCACTGGAATATCCCTCACAACAGGATTCATATTCTTGGATAAAGCTAAGTCATTACCAACAATAATGTCAACGCCATCAACGGGCAAACTGTCAACAACTGCTAGTTTCACTAATCCTGACACTACCTGACTTTCTAAATTCAACTTCAACAAAGGACAAAGAACACAAGTGTTAGGAAATCTAACTAATATGACTTTTTCTTCCATGTTGATTTCTGCCCTGTTTGGCACGCTCTCTCTCCTAATCAGTGAGACAGCAGTTCCTGTCTCTCGAAGCAAGACTACTTCCCTCGAATCTACTCCTCCAAGAGAGGAAACTACGACTTCTGACAGAAATTCACCAAAGATTTTCCTAGTTTCTCTCATCACATCATTCTTACTTGAGGAAAGGTTAACTAGAGACACTGGTTTCTTACCGCCCTTCCTTTCTACTGCACAATTTCTTGCTAAATGCCCTTTCCCATTACATCAGAAACAAGTTAATTCTGAGCCACTAGATACCACTTTACTCTTAAAAATCTTAGACGTATGACCAGGTTTTCCGCATGCATAACAGGAATAGTCACTTTTACTCGCATTGCTATTACTAGAACTGAAACTTTTACCGCTTTGTACTCTACCAGACGGAGGATCATTTCGCTCCTTACCGACACTTTAGTTATGAGTCAAACTATATTCGTCTGCTAACCTAGTTGCTTCTGCAAAAGATACTTTTCGCCTATCTTCTATATAAAGCTTAATCTCAGGGGATACGTAATCTCTGAAGTTTTCTAACAACACTAAGTTCTTCAAACCATCAAAATCCTCAACTTTAGCAGAAGTTCACCAATCAAAAAACAGCCTTCCTAACTTCTTACTGTATTTTACATACGTAATATTCTTGTCCTTTCTCAAACTCCTAAATTTCTTCCGGTACGCCTCGGGTACTAGCCTATATGCACTAAGAACAGTTTCTTTCATAATATCATAATCATCACATTCCTCCTTAGACATACAACTATACACAGTAAGTGCCCTACCACTCAAAACTGACTGTACATATAGAGTCCACATTTCTTTAGGAGTACCTACTCTTTCCATCAACTTCTCAAAACACATGAAATATGTTGTTACATCTTCCTCGTCAAACTTTGGTACTAATTTCAGCACTGCACTCATACCTAACCTATCAGTTTCATTTTCGTTCTGGCCTGTCTGACTGTTGAGAGTACTTTGCCTTAACTGAGCAATTTCCAACTCATGCATATGTTCTTTCTCTCTTCCTGCTGCATTACCAACATTTCTCTCTCTTGCTGCATTTTCATTGCTTCTCTCTCTTGCTGCATTTCTCTCTCAGCTGCTCTTTCATTTCTCTCAGCCGATCTTTCATCTCTCTCATACTTTTCTCTTTCTTTCTTTTCAACGTAATCACAGTGATCATTCCCCTCTAGACCTAGAAGCTTTCCCGACTCATTAAACTCTTTCACCATCTCGCTCATTCTGGTTCTTTCTATATTCACCCTGTTTCAATGTTACAATGCCGAACATCCTGGCAAGGTTGCCACTAATGTCATGGACCTCGAGCGGTCCGCTCCAGGTTCGATATTAAATAAATAAAATGAATTCAACACCAACAGTTGGAACTGGGGATACGAATATAGAAATATACACAAACAGAACAAAAGTTTATTTACAAGCTTACTAACAAAGATAAATGCAGAATGGTTTCTCCTATTTACAAAACAAAAGTAAAATCTTACAAGGCGAGAACTGGGGAAACATTGAGGTAATGGAAATACTTGCTGTCAAGTTTTGTAGCGGTCGACAATCAATCCTTGAATCGACGTCTTCACAAAGGAGAATTATAACCTCAGACGTCTTCTTGACTCCGTACTGCAGAAAGCAATGTCTATTCTTGATACTCGAAGGGCAGGAACTCCTCGAAACCCCTTGTAGGACGTTTCTTCTCTGAAGGCTTGTTCAACGTCGAAATGCCTCGGTCGTCCACTCCCGGACGATGACTTGACCAGATTCCGATCAAACTCTCGAGCGTCTTTTTCCGCTCTTATCCTTTGTCTGTTCCTTCTTCTCTCATCTCTCTCTGATGATTTCTCTGCTCTGATCTCTCACTGATGATCTGATCTCTGCTGGTCTCTCACTGATGATCTCATGATCTCTGCTACTTCGTCAGTTGTATATATACAGCAACCTGGGGGTGGGGCCTACCAGCGAACGCCATAGGCTCCTGAAATGACAAGAACATCTTAGAAGGTTCTCAACGAAATATTGCATCATAATACGCTGCGTTCCACACAACATGTCGGCGCCAGTTGAGTTCCATATCACACCTGACGATTCTAGATCAATCATGAGAACAGGCGCCTCCAACATGTGCACAAATGCCTCCTACTACAGACCTACTTGAAGAAATTGCATTTTCATTTCCTTAAATATGTATTTCCTTGCTATAAAGCGATTACCATGAAACTTGGCTTTACATTCTACGTGGAAAAAGTTATTGTTAGGGATATTGCGTTTTGACCAAAGTTATTTAATTTCGCTCCTAATATTCTCTGTACGTATCCTCTTTTCTAATCTTTATCTATTTGTATAGTTTTTTTATGTTGAAATTTAAGGTTGATAAAACGTCCTATATGGGTTTTCTTCAGTGCAAGCCTAAAACTTCCTCCCAATTTTATTTGTAGCTCCACAGTCTAGCGTATGAATTTATCACCTGTTAACTTAAATAAATGTATACCATTCATAGCAACTATTTGCGCTTCATTTTCAAACCTCCATGGAAACATAGGAGAGAATTATAGTATTTTAAACAACAACGATAATGATGTTCACCGAAAAATAATTTGTCGCTCTCCTCCGGAATTCCGCTTTCACTCAATTGAAATCTATTTTATTCCATTTAATAATTATTTATGAGACATATCCATATCCAATCTTTTCTGTATGTAAATATACTGAAGGTCTACATATAGAATGCACCTCATCTTATTAGTTTTTGACGACGTCATGTTTGAATATTTTTTCGCCTTGACACAGATATGTTTTACTGCGTGTGTGTGAGAGAGAGTGAGAGAGAGAGAGAGGGAGAAGGGCGTGGGAGTGATTGCTCATAAATACATGTTATGAAAACGATCATTTAGTGATGTACAATATAACAGGTCGCTGGATACCAAAAGGTCTTAACTGTCACATGTAACTTTATTTTAATGTTTGAAGCAAATTATTACATTTAAACCACCACTTTAGTTCACGAATGATATTTATTTTAATATAAATGTGTTCATAAGGACTTATATTTCATTAAAATTATTTTGGAACTGTTTTTACATTTCCCGACAAACACAACTAACCATTTCCAGCTCTGTATCTTAATGAAATGGAGAAAAAGTCCCGAATAATGTTCAGAATTCTAAGGTGTGTGGAATCATTTTCACAGGTTTTCAAGGAAGAAAATTTGCACAAACTGAATGCAACTGATTCACAAATCGAAATCATATCCTCTTGTTTGAATAAGAGTTTTGTACCTACATAGACTGTTGTTGAAGGTATTCAAGGATATTTGGAGGTACTAATTATTGTCCTTTTAAACCTGTACCACGAACATTAATGCATTTCTCTCTCGCACTATCAAAGAAATTAAACCCAGACGTTAAAAGACAAAATTTTACAGAATGTCTTGCATATAATATGGTCATGAACATATATATATATATATATGTATGTTATATATATATAATATATATATATATATATATATATATATATATATATATATATTATATATATATATATATATATATATATATTTTATATATATATAATATGTACGTATAGATATATACATACATTATACATTATATATATATATATAATATATATATATATTATATATATATATATATATATATATATAATATATATATATTCATGTATATATAATATATATATATATATATATATATATATATATATAATATATATAATATATATAACCATGTACATATATATATATAATATATATATATATATATATAAATATATATATTATATTAATATATATATATATATATATATATATATATATATATATATAATATATATGTTATATGTATGTATATAATCTATACGTAATTTATATTTTATATATATATATATATATATATATATATATATATATATATATATATATAAATATATATATATTCTATAACGTACATATTTATATATATATATATATATATATATATATATATATATATATATATATATATATATATATATATTCATATGTATATATATTTCTAGATTATCAATAATAGCTATATCAATGAGATATAAATACTCATTGCTACTAAACTTAGCATACTAACTAATATTCATACATTGGTGTATACTATAACATTTATACTGATATACAATAAAAAAAAAATCACCTCTCTTATATTAATTCCCGAAGTATCGTAATTTTAGAAATATTAAATTTTAAAGATTAAGGGGGTATATAACCATATAAATACACTCACACGTCACATTATTACATTTAGATAATCCTTTTCAGGTGACGGAAAACTCTATAGGATTACCTAATTTCAACTATGGGTACAACAGGTCTGCCAAAAAAACAGCAAATGTCAGATTTAAGGTAAAATTAAAATGAAAGAGTTAAAAGTTCCACCGGCAAATTAGTCGGGCAAAAATAACAATAAGGTTACTGTATCTTTTGGTACATATGTGGAGTTACTAGCAAAAGTTACGAAAGTGATGCATTAGTTTACATATGAACTACATTTCTCAACTAAGATCGACAATAAATTAGATATCTTTAAGATCACTGAATGTTCATGCGTTTGTAATAGGTTTGCTATGAAAATAAAAATGATTTTAAACAGTATACTAACCAATAGAAAGCATTTATAAGGTTTCGCAAAGGAGTAAATTTTTTTTTGTCATGGCCACGGCAAATAATATCAGCGTTAAAGTAATGATGATTTGTCCTTTATGAATTCCATAGGTTAATTATTATATATTTCTAATTGTCAAAAGGATTTATGAATTTCTAGGCCTCTGCTAAAGTTTTTCCTCCCCTGGTATTTCCCCGATAACTAAGAGTACTTAGGAAACTATAATTTTTCGGGGATCCATTTGAATATATAATTAGATTCCTACTTTATGCTAAGGAATATTCATTTCAAATGCGGTAGGTGTTCAGTCAAATATTGCAAACGCTTGTTATGGTTAATGCTGAAGACGTAAAACTTGTCATATCACGAAGTTATACCTAGATTGATCGAGTTCCTGAGCGGCAGAAAGTTGTCAATACACTTAATCACTGGTAAAGTATTTAATGACTATACTTACCTAAGAGGGCAAAACATCATTCATGTTTGTTTTCCTGGACAGCATTTTAAGCACTTTTTTTTTTTTTTTTTTTTTTTTAGAAAACTTAGAATTGGGAAATGCCAGCATTTATAAATCATTTCCCAACGTTCACTATATGAAAAAAAACCTCGATTAATAATAGGTGCTGTTATTTGTAAGTTAGGGAAAACTATTTTGAGAGCTTACCGTCAATAGATGGAGTGGAATAATGTTGTAGTCTATGAATTCCAGATATATTTAATTGGTTTCTTGCACTGAGGAATATGAACATATAACAGTCAAAGATGACCAGAATTTAATCGTTCTTCACGCAACTGAACATTCACTAAGAGGTACAATCTATCTTGTGGAATAAAAACTAAGCAGTTTTGCTTTATCTGGTGATTTATATATTCTCCTCTAGACAAAGTAGGAGAACTCCTCTTGTCTTTGTCTGAGTCTATCAAGAATAACTCCATGCAAGTTCCAAGGAAAAGGGACCATATTGGGAGTCATGAACTAATTTCCTTGCATTACTTCTTCCTCATCTATTTTTTTTCTTTTTTGTAAATTTTTCAGACTGCAAACATTAACAAAGCGGCAGATATACGTAAGTTGTAAAAAGATATACCTGGAATAATACTTAAAGAAATTTGTCATATTAGTAGCTCTAAAGAATTTCAGTAAACCTGGAGATATGTGCATTTGCCAAAGAGAGAGAGAGAGAGAGAGAGAGAGAGAGAGAGAGAGAGAGAGAGAGAGAGATCAGGGAAGCTATATGGCAGCGCTGTCTCGTGGCTGTCACTTTGGAAAGTGGAACTGCTGCCGAGAGTAGCCTCGATGACAACTGTCCTTTTGGATAATTGCCGGCATCAAACACTCTACGGAATTGCCCCCTAATTTCTTTTTATGCTGCAGATCAAAAGGTCAGACGCATTCGTAATGGGCTGGTAAACAGATGATTAGCAGCAGTCCGGACTGCTAGGTAATTTGCACTGATAGGAATTCTACATGCATTCTATGAGAGGAAAATGACAGCGCGTCAACCAGGGTGTCATTAATTCTCTGATGGAATTATTATTTAAAATCTGAAAATCTGATAAATCATAAGAATAATTTGAACGAAAGATCTTCTGAACTGATTCGGCTCAAAATACCAGTGTGAGGTTAATTAAGCATTCAGCCAGCTTAACAATTTCGTAACTAGCTTTATCAGCATGTTCCCATGTGTAATATTTCTTATATTGTTTGTTTTCATTAATATAGTTTTGAGGTACTATTATTAGGAAAATATTAAATTTCAACATGTTGCTACAATTTTCTAAAACGAATATGTATCATAAACGCATAGAGGACTAAAATTAGAGCTCTGATCTTATGAAATGTAATCAAATTTTCATTATGAACAGCAATGTATGCCAATACGCATTGCTTTTCTGACAATACTAAACAGAGTGCAGTCACTAAGATTAAAGATACAACCAGATGTTGGAAATTTGTTGGAATATAGATATTTTATTTAGTTCTTAATAGTAAAAAGTATAATTATCCTCAAGCGGCCGGCCTCAACCAAAAAAGAGAAAATTTTTCGTTGTCAAAATCCTTTTTCGAGACTTTTTGTGGATTATTCATCCATCCACTCATTAGGGTCGGCTTTAAGGCTAAATCATTTATGTATGCCATATTGAAGAAAAGAAAAATCTAGGAACGATCTAAAATAAAAAATGAAGAAAATCTAAATTTATATTATTTGATATTGGAAATAATTTAGTATTGAAAATAGAAATAATTATCGCAATATATATATATATATATATATATATATATATATATATATATAAATAAATATATATATATATATATATATATATATATATATATATATATATATATATATGTATATATACATACTTATATATATATATATATATATATATATATATATATATATATATATATATAATATATATATATATATATATATATATATATATATATATATATATATATATATATATAGTATATATAATACATATATATATATATACATATATATATATATATATATATATATATATATATATATATATATGAATATATATTTATATATATATATATTTTTTAAAGGTTTTTTGGCCACGAAGGAAAAAAAATGAAAAAGCGAGATAGCCAAGTACTTTCGAACAGGACCGAAAGTACTTAGTTTTCTTTTCGCTTTTTCATTTTTTTCCTTCGTGGCAAAAAAACCTTTATTTATACATAGCATCACGATTCATATACTTTCGTGATCAAGTTATTCATATATATATAGGTATATATATATATATATGATATATATATAGATATATATAGATATATAATATATATATATATCTATCTATATGTATATATATATATATAGTATAGATATATAGATATATATATAATAGTATATATATAAGAAATACTATATATATTATATATATATATGATATATATATATTATCTATTATATATATATACTATATT
Source organism: Macrobrachium nipponense (assembly GCF_015104395.2). Lineage (NCBI taxonomy): Eukaryota > Metazoa > Arthropoda > Malacostraca > Decapoda > Palaemonidae > Macrobrachium > Macrobrachium nipponense. The sequence goes on along the minus strand of NC_061087.1, from coordinate 67,436,381 downwards.
ATATATATACATATATATATATATATATATATATATATATATATATATATAATATATATATATAAAGTATGACATAATATTATATATATATATATATATATATATATATATATATATATATATATATATATATATATATAAAGTTTTTTTTTGCCACGAAGGAAAAAAATGAAAAAGCGAGATAGCCAAGTACTTTCGAACAGGACCGAAAGTACTTGGGTTATCACGCTTTTTCATTTTTTTTCCTTCGTGGCAAAAAAAAACCCCTTATTTATACATAGCATCACGATTCATATACTTCGTGATCAAGTTATTCTATATATATATATATATATATAGATATATATATATATATTTATATAAATATATATATATATATATATAGATATATATATATATATATATATATATATATATATATATTTATATAAATATATATATGCATAATATATATATATATATATAAGATATATATATATATATATATATATATTATATATATACATATATATGTAATAGACTTGCCTGGACCAGGGCGCAAACCCATGGATCAGGGAAATGTGATATGACTTATAGATTGGCTACGTGCAGTCAAAAGCACTACAAACACTACCGGAGTCGAGGTGGGTTGATGTTGTCTCCAAAACCAACTCATTGCCTGCGCGCGAAAGGTATATGAGGGTGAGAGGCGACATGAACTTTTGATAGCCTCTCGCTGTGGTGTAGTAGGTAAAAGCTTCACTGACATTCCTGGATTTGAATGGATCCATGGGTTCGCGCCCTGGTCCAGGCAAGTCTATTATCGAGAAAAAAATTCCCCTTCGGTTTTTAAGCATGTATGAAAATATATTAATTCCGAGGTAGAGGCGAATTAGATATTAAAGGACATTGTAGCTCGATATGTATATGAATCAGGGAAATGTGATATGACTTATAGATTGGCTACGTGCTGTCAAAAGCACTACAAACACTACCGGAGTCGAGGTGGGTTGATGTTGTCTCCAAAACCAACTAATTACCTGCGCGCGAAAGGTATATGAGGGTGAGAGGCGACATGAACTTTTGATAGCCTCTCGCTGTGGTGTAGTAGGTAAAAGCTTCACTGACGTTCCTGGATTTGAAAGGATCCATGGGTTCGCGCCCTGGTCCAGGCAAGTCTATTATCGAGAAAAATCCCCTTTGGTTAAGCATGTACGAAAATTATATTAATTCCGAGGTAGAGTGAATTAGATATTAAAGGACATTGTAGCTCGATATATATATATATATATATTATATATAATATATATATATATATATATATATATAGATAAATATATATATATCAATATATATATCTATATCTATATATATATATATATATATATATATATATATATATATATATATAGACACATATTGTTGCGTGCATTGCCGTGAAAGGTCTACAGTATACTTTGGGAATTAAGGGACATCTGACAAGATGGGGTGCCATGCAGATAACAACAGAAAACAGGTGGAAAATGTATCCATATCGATGGATTTAAAGGAAATACACAATGTTATACTTAATTAAGTTATTATTACATAAACCAGAAGATATATACACAGAAGCTGAAAATACTACCTCCGTAGCGTTAAGGTTACGTTAGCTCATAAATCAACTAGTGCCACCATGCAAACCAGAGAATGCTGAGCCCTCCAGGCTACTGAGGAAACAACAACGAATAATAATAAAAATTCATTAGGTTAACCGACGCTCTGGTATCGATAAATATACATACAACTGACTTGGACGCCGTCCCTCTCACCACAGATTTCGGTTCAATTTCATCCTTCAACAAGGTTGCAATGCATGAACATTAAAATTTTTAAGTCAGCGACTGACCGACTTTCCCTCAAATAATCCCCTTCATGAGCTATCTCACTCGAGTTATCATAACACTGAAATGCGGAACGAACACTATTCCCATCCAGAAACGGAAAAGGCCTCCAATAATGCTCAGAACATTTACAACTTTTACAATATTTAACTCTGCAGAACTTGTTAATATGCCCTATCCTATGGCAATTACAACAACTGAGCGGCTGTACCTAATCCGCAAACGCCCTGTCACCATCAGATTTGGCCACAGGGCCACTGCAAGCAATATTGGGTTCTCGAGGTTCTATTCTTCCACAAGGGCTTTTAGAAACAAAATTTGAATCCCCTTTCGGTGCTATTTCAAAAGAAGTGGCCCCTAACAGGCGGTTAGTTTAGCGTATTTTCATGTACCTGAGAATTATTTAGGATCTGAGCAGACGCAGTCTGTGTTATTAACAGAACTAATAATTCCCTCAAGTGCCAAGTCAGACCTGCATAAAAGTCTGAAAATCAACTAAGGAAATACTGTCATTATTTATACATTCAGACCCTCTCAACGTTTCTGCTATATCAGTTGCGGCTACACAAAATTGAGAATTAAAAGCAGACAAAGACTGCTGACTGTCCCTGGATTTATAAAATTCCTTTAAACTACGGACTAAGCCTTCGCGCTATTCAGGCCCATGGCTATCCTAAGAAATTCTTGGAGACTTGACCAGGTTTTGCAACTAGCAAAACAATAATGATCGCGACAACGTAAATTCAAATACCCATTCCTAAAATCCAACAGAGACTCGGCTAATTTAAACGCCTCTCTGTCATCTGTAATTCCGTTATCATTAAAATAACTATTAGCATTCTCAATAAAAGTCTGCGGACGAATATTCGTCTTAATTCTCGATTATTTCTTCATTAGCCACCTTGCTAAGACTTTGAATTCCTCGAAGACATGATGCAATTCTCCTTTGGCTGGTCACGTTATTTTCAAAAACAAAAATATTTTACAACTTGGGAGAGAGAAAAGAAAGCTCAAGAATGAAAAATAAGAGAAAAAACAAGTACTCATGAGATTCCCCCTTGTAACCCCAGTTATTTTTCAACTAATATGTACCCAATTCAGAACCCAGTTACATTAAACAAATTCATTACACAATTAACAACACTGGAAAAGAAAATGGTAGCCCAATCCCGATGCTCACTGCTGGTCCCAATCATATCATTTCAGTTTCGCACACACATGGGGCTAAGATGTGTGTGTGTGTGTGTGTGTGTGTGAGAGAGAGAGAGAGTGAGACAGAGAGAGAGAGAACTACACTTCCCCTAATTCTCTTTCCACTCCCCTTCACTCCCTCCAAGTACCAGTCAAGATCCCCTTTCACCCCAACAACCACTAACAGGCACGTATGAAAAATGTACGACCGCGAGAGAGAAAAAATGTAAATTGCAAGTACATCATCTACCAGCCCAACAGAGGCTGTGGCCTGCCTTGCCATGCGAAAAACGCCGAGCTAGCGACGAACACAATATGCTTGAGCAAATACACTCAAACAGACACGCACAGACCAATCAAATGCGTTGCAGTTCCACACAAAAAAGATGGTATTTGAACACTTACGTTCCTCAGTGTGTGTGACTCTAGTCCAAAAACGGAATTCTGCGTCAAAAACGAAGAGAAAAAAACGCTGAAAGGAAGAAAATTACAAATACACATTTCCGCGGAATTACACACACACACACAAGCAAACCCTGTTTTTCTTAACCACCCACAGGTACCTTTATACACAAAAAAGAAAAGGGGGGAAAAAAACTCGATCATTTATTATCAATGTCCGAGCTAGAGAAAGAACAGTGTAATCGCACCTTCCACAGATCATACATAACTACCGGACGAAGATGGACCAAAAGTGCACACTGCCCGTCAAACAAAAATCGGTGCCGCAGTATCAAATCCAAATGCCAACAACCACCTTCCCCTTCAACAAAAATCAATGAACAACCGACCGATTTTATAGATAATTGTGAAGGAACAAACTACGACCTGTCTAAAACGAAACTGTCAACTTCGATAAAAACCTAGTTTAACCGCTACCACCAAAAATCCTGTTGCCAAAATAGGAGGCCCTAATATAGAACATGGTGTGTTGATCTCAAAAACTCTGATCAACACACAAGATATTTACAAAACTAGTTTAGAGACTGAATTAAACTCTGAATTACAAAAGTAAACTTTATTCCCTGGAAGAAAAGCAAATTTCTAACTATCGCAAGAACAGGAAGATTAAGATGATAAATGAAAGTCCAAAATCTTTAATTGAAACCCGACACAGAAAATGGACTGTTTAGAACAAGTTCCGGGGAACTGAATAATTCTCGCAAGTTAAACAGAAAAATGAGACACCTTTATCCAAACTCCGACATATTAATTACACAAAGATTAAATAGTTAAGCAGTAAATAAATTCTTCTCTTCAACACGTTCAACACCATCATGAATTATCAAAACTGGTATGAGTTCTTGTTCCTGTCAAAAGAAATAAGACTAAAATAATGATACAATTTTTAAATGTGTTCACGAAAACAAAATTATGGTAATTTTCATGAATGCAACATGAGAGGTAAAGGTTCTCTGCCACTTCACACGTCATCTCAAACAATTCGAGATACTGAAAAAAAATTATTAATGATTGTTTTTCAACGACTCTAACCTCTAATGTCCATGTCCTCAGATTCAATTATCGTCCTTTAACGCCATCTCACCATGTTCTCTCTCAGGTTGTTCTAATAATGTCCCCCAAAAATTACATGAAAAGCTCTAAGCATTTTCGTACGTCCACCTCCTTAAGATAACCACACTGACATATAACTGATACAATTCCGCGCCTACAATTCAGCGCATGACGATTCAGCACAAGGACTATTCAGCGCAAAGACAAGTTGGCGAAATATTTGACATGATAAAGCTAAAGCACGTAAAATTAAGAAAACACGCCTTTGCCACCAACTTTGTTATTTATATGTTCTGTGAAGAATGTGTTGTTCCAGTGACATGTATTCTTTTGCAAAAATAGAAAAAAAAGGATTCATATGAAAGGGCATTAAGGACAATTTTGAATTTAATCCTAGATATGACGCCTGATACTATGCTTTGTGATTTTGAAAAGGCTTTTTTCAAGATGCATTTTCAAATGTGTTTGAAGGCACGCAAATAAGTGGTTACTTTTTTCTCATCCGGCCCAGTGCATATGGCGGAAAATACAGGCTTTAAATCTTACACAGTTATATCATAAGCGAGGAGCATATTCGAAAACATTGTAAGATATTGGCAGCCTTAGCTTTTGTGCCAGCTGATGATATTTGCGGGGTATTTGAATCTTTGCAGGTGTTATGCCTCCTGAGTTGGAAGAGTTAACGAATTATTTTAAGGATACGTGGATTGGTCGTCCCTTCCGACGCCGTAGGAGAGATGCTATTTCTAAACCTTAGTTATGGACTACTTTTGATCTGGTGCAGGGATACCGACCAAAGACCAAATACCTTATTAGTAAGGTTGCGCCGAAGTCTTCAGTTAACAGTGGGTTATAACCACCCAACTTTTTATAAGTTTGTGGAGTTTTTGAAATTGGAGCAATACAACGCAGAGGAAAGGATACTGAGAATTATAACTGGACACGACGATTTCAGATGAAAAGCAAATTATCAGAGAACAGCTAAGGTAATAAAAACTCCAGTTAGTAGATATGGGAATCGCGCAAACAAATTGAAATACTTACAAAATATAAGCTACCTAGTGAATTGCAGAAATAAATT
>NC_061087.1:67408232-67423232 GCF_015104395.2 Macrobrachium nipponense | reverse complement strand
CGCAGTGTGATGCTCTAACCCATGGAGTCTTAATTTACAAAAGTGGCGAAATTTTTACCAGAATTTTTTCAGTAAAATATCAATGGTAGAGTTGACCTCATGAGAGAAAAACGAACCGAAAATCCTAACGCCATAAGTCCAAAAGAGCAAAAGGAAGGAAGAGAGACCCAACAGCAAGGTAAGTGCGAACAGTAGCAAGGAACAGTGCTAGGTTTCTTTTGCACAAGAAATAAATTGTTAAAAATCTCGTGTTGCATGAACATTGCATTAGTTAGGCATAAGGCCGCTCTGAGTTGGTTTTATTTTAGCGAGCAAATACGAGTTTGCTGCGTTTAATATTCACTGAGCGAGTCATCCTTTCTCTCTCTCTCTCTCTCTCTCTCTCTCTCTCTCTCTCTCTCTCTCTCTCTCTCTCTCATAGGTTCTGCCTCACGTGGCATGAAATTAGGACTTAAAGTAGGTACAAATTAGGCAAAGGAATGTGTAAGCTACTCCTCGGCAACGATAATCTCTGAGGAGGCAATTAGGCAGAATCCCAATTACTGAAAACCTCCATTTCCATTCCCTTTCCCTTCCCGTAAGAAGAATTATTCAAACAGCTTAGGAAATAATCTTTGGTAAGTCTTTGGATATAGGTAAATATTTCTCGTTCTTACAGTAATGGGAGCAAATTGATCAAACAAGCAATAGCATATATGTAGAATCTACTGGTCACTTTTTTCCAGATACATATGCATCTCTAATACCCATAATACCCTCTTAACTTCTTGAATTCTTAGCTCTTTTTTGGCTACGCTTGTCACTACAATGCCTGAAGATTGAAGTTCAAAGAAATTTTTTTAAGAAAGCTAGGTAGATGCACTCACATATACACGCAAAGAACAGCTGTGTTTGGGTCTGCGGCCATTAACCCCGATTCCCCCATCCATACCCACCTCACACGTGACTAGCCGTCTGGGCTACTTCAGACAACGGAACTATTGGATCGGCTAATCAGCAATAAGGTCGTTTTTGTTCGTAAATATAATCACAAGTCCATCCCCTATTACTATTCCTACTTTAAGGACCGAGCTGAGGGACCTGTGAAATTAATTATTTTTGCATCTTTGTAAGGCCATATTATCATATAATTCGTCATTGCGAAGTCCATGACCGTCTGTTGACTGGTTTAGTAAATTTTTTTCAGTCTGGCCGACTTCTTGATATTTTTTCTTGCAGCATTGTTATTTACGTTTCACAGTCTGGTAACTGCTGTTATTTTTTAATAGTCCGTGGCAGAAACTTTTGCCACATTTATAAATGTAGGCACATTCCATTAAAGGAAATTAAGGGTTTTATCAAAGCAGGGAAGGACGCTGGCCTAAGGAGCCAAGAACTAGCTACTTGGGTAGCCGAAGAGAAGGAAAAGGTAAGGCTAGAAAGAGAAAGAGGAAGAGGAGAAAAGGAGAAAGAAAGAGAATGCCAGAAGAAAGATGAAGCCACACGAGTAGAAAGGAGAAAGAAATAGAATTCCAAGAGAGAAGGGAAGCAGCAGAAAAGGCCTACCAACTGGTTATGGCCAGTACTGGCACTCAGCCCTCTACATCCAGGTCGTCACACTCCACCCTCAGTAGCATGGGTACCCTCATCCGACCGTGGAATGAATCCGAGCTGGAGGACTGTCTCGACCACGTAGAAAAGGTCTTGGGGAGCCTCCAGCCTCCTCCCACCAAAGTAGCCCTTATCTTGGGAAAACATCGTGAAGGAAAGGGGGTCATCGGTTTTCATGCCCTCCCCACTCACGAGCAAGAAGATCTCGCTTATGTAAGGAAGGCCATTGTCAAAGCCTTTGAAATTACCCCAGACAGGTGGAGACAAAAATGGAGGAGCATGGCGAAGGAGTTCAGGCAGACATGGTCGGAATGGGTGGCAAAGAAGACGCCCGTCCTCCAGAGGTGGACAAGTCATCCAATGTTGTCTTGGCAGATGAGATCCTCAAACTTTTCCAGTTGGAGGATTTCTTATCGTATGCCCTGCCTGAAATTGCCGCTTACTAAGTGGACAAAAATCCAAGGATGATCATGGAGTGCTGTAAGTTGGCAGATGTCTGGAACACCCACCAACCACTACAAAGTTCCCTAAATAGGAAGATTTGCTCAGTCACTCCCCCTCTTGCCAACTCCCAGATAATGCAGTGCCAAAATAATCATTGTAATAAACCTGGACATTCTTCCAAATAATGCCTCACCAACCCAGATCCTCCTCTGTCGGTTCCTGCTCCCCTCAGAATGGACACAACCAAAACAATAAGAATAACGGCTATTGGCAGAGGAACAGCCGGTCAAAGCCTGATTATAGCAGGTGCTTTTGTGACTCGTGCAAAGTGCATGGGCACAACTTTTCATGGGCTAGTCACAATTGCCATGGCAATGACGGACCCGTCAACTCTAGGCCCCCCTGTCTCAAGGCCCCGCCTTGAAGCCCCCTACTCCGTCAGGAACTACCTCAGTGCCATTACCAAGGCAATATTCGAGTCTTCTTCTTGAAGCTCACTGTCCAGTCTACTTCTCTGCTGTAGCTGGCTTGACTCTCCTACTGATGCTGGAAGCCACAGAGGGGCCAATTCCACCTGTATTTCCCCAGGACATACGTAACTGTAGCGGACGCTCAGCAGCTAGCCATTTTGAGCATAAGGACTCTGCCAACCCTCAGTTGACTGAAGAACATCAGGGACCAAGTGAAACAGTGTTAGGTAGGGGGTGAACACCGTTGTTCCAAATGTCAAAACAGTCAAGGCCAATGATACTATTGCAGCATCTTCCATGTCCTTACGTCTTTTGGGTCCCCACATGGCATTATCAAACCAACCTTGGAGAGGTCAAAGGAAGAGAGGTAGAGGACGCCAAGGATTCCAGCAACCTTTGGGGAGTGCCCTAGCACAGTGCCATATTCATTTAGAGAATTCCGGCCCTTCTCCATCCAGAGGAGAGTGCCCGATGCTGCTACTGCAACACCGAGAGTACATGGAAAGGTCGTATAAGTGATAGATAGGGATTATAAGGAGATTAGTATCTAGAAACACACCTGGAGAATGAGTAACTTTTCCAAACAAGCATAAACATGGGTACAATTTAAGAACAAAAAGATTAAGTCCAACTGCTCAGACACAGGGACAAGACAATTAAAGGATTATACAGGACGGCAGCTGACCACATTCAGATTTTTGGTAAACAAAAACTTATTCACAAAACATATTAGACATACATATACAAAGAAAATATCTATAAGGCAACTAATTTGTGTTTAAGTCTGTAATTATATATTTGAGGTCATTCTTAAACATGTTGCAAATACAAGGGTCTAAATGAAACAGGCTAACATTAAAATTACAATAGGAAGTAAGTTGTATAATGGGAGATTCTAAAATATTTCGTGATAAGACATCTTTTGATCTTGCAATTGCTGAACTACCAATCCAATTTATCCGGTGGTTGTTTTCACTTAAATGAATGAATATTGCATTAGATGTTTACCAAGTTTTAACAGAATATTTATGCAGTCTTAATCTTACTTCTAAGCCCTTGCTCGATTGTCCGAGATAAGAGGAGGGGCAGTCCATACATGGAATTTTATATATTATGTTGTTGCTTTCCCTAGGGCCATTTTGGTGTGTTATTATAGGAAAAAACAAGTTAACCTTAAAGGATTTTACCAATGATTTAACGGTTTAACGGATACAAATCTGTTAAAATAAGGCAAACTGAGAATGTTCTAAGAATTTTCTTTCTCCGTGTTACTTACACTATAAAACTTTTTGTGTGCTTTATTATAGGAAATTTCTGATATATGTGAAGGATAACATAAATCTTTCCCTATTTTTCTTATGTATTCAATTTCTTGATCCAAATATTGGGGACTGATAATACGCAATGCTCGTAAAAACACAGAAGAAAAAATTTATATTTCAATGTAAGATGGTGGCCTGAATAGAAATGAACATGTTAAGTTGTTGGTTGGTTTCCTATTGAAATGGTTTACATTGAAATGGTTCTCTATGTATCAAAACATCTAAGAAAGGGAGGCAATTGTCTTTTTTCAATTCTAGAGTAAACTTAATCGATGGGACCTGGTTATCTATACCACTTTAAAGGAATATAAATGATATTAGGTAAACAGCATTTTTCTAAGAATTCCATGTACAAGTTTGAGAGGAGTGGTGATAAAGGGTTGCCCATAGCCAAGCCAAATATTTGTTGATAAAATTCACCATTGAATATAAACTTACAATCACAATGCACAACCTAGTTAATAAAATAATGTGACTTGCAGGTATAGGTAATTCATGCTGAGTTACTTCATTACTACGATATTCTAAAATAGAGTCTATACGGACTTTAGTAAAAAAAGAACATACATCAAAACTAACGAATCTATCAGTGGGGCAAAGAGTAATTTTGTTTAATTTATCAACTAAATCTAGAGAATTATATGTATGAGAATCAGAGATAGTTCCAAGTAACGGGGACAAGATCTTAGTGAATAAGGAGGAGAAAAGTGTACATGTTCAATAGTGTGTGTGTATCCGTATGTCTGTTGGTCAGCATACATATATACGTTTGTAAGACAAAATAGATGGAATATAAAAAAGCACTAGCAAGGCAATTAAGGAGCATTATCTGATATTTTCTGTGTGTGGAAACTCGCCGTAAAGGAAGGTGTTTTAAGATCCATCAGAAAAGGTAAAGTGAAAAGACTTTGAAAAAAAGTTACATATTTTATTAGTGACATTGAGTTCAGTTTCTAGAGAAAGGGAAGTGTAGTGTAGCACTCAATGCTATTGACGAACTTTAACATTTCATTGTTAGATAATTATATTCTTATTTTCAGATGGATTTGAATTCACCATTAAAAATGGATTCTCTAGACTTGTGTTGACAGTTTTTGATAAAGACTAATGAATTGTCAGACAGAAGTAGATAAGACGGGGTACTTAAATATGATTTCGTGGAAGAGTAATGGTTGTTTAATGATTTTTGGGATGTTCTTTAACTCATTTTATTCCATTTTCATGCTTGATAGATTAGGTAGATGTTGCTGATTGAAAGGGGTTTAAGTTGTAGTCAGCGGAATTTGAGTGTCAGCGGGGTTTGGCAGTGCTATTAGCTAGTGCTTAAGGATAGGATGCGTCTTAAGGGGGAGTGATAAAGTGATAACTGGAATTAATTACGCGAAGTTGCAAGTGTAACGAAATATTTCACACTAAGGTGAGAGCAAATAACTTTGTGTTCACATGCTGAAACCTATGAGGATGTAAGTGTTAAAGTTTACTTTTGTTTTACCAAGCCTTTTCCTTTTTTGCTGGTGTTAACAATTTGCTCCCAAGTGTATTTCATTTTGGTGTCCCTGCAGGATTCAACAGACAAATCGGGCTACGATCAGCATTTGCCGGCCAGCAAAGGTTCATGTTACGTTTTCTTTTTCACTTGCCTCTTCCTGTTTTCTGTACACCAGCTCTGGACCTTGTAACAGTTGCAAACAGTTGATAACCTGGCCGCAAAAGTGAAAGAGTAGATCTCTTCTCGTAGAGTTGAGGGATATTTTACCGGAGAAATATGTGGTGTTGCGAATGGGTGCATTCAATTTCCTTTTATTGATGAATGATACATTATTACTTTTGTGATAGTGGCTTGTGTGGGGATAGATATATTGATGTTATTGAAATCGGGGCAAGTCCTGAATTATAAGAGTTTCTCTGAGGGAGGGAAAATGGCTGAAGCAGGTAACAGTCAAACTTTGGTGCATGAAATTCTAACATAAATGCAGGAGTCAGCCTTTTTCGAGACATTGTTGATGGCATCCTGTCCCAACAAGTGCAAATCTTTATTGTGGGAGTGAATAACTACTTAATCGGCAAGGGAATTAAAATTGACGTAGAGAAGTTCACAGAGGCAAAAACCTTGTTAGATTTCAATAAAGGGGATTTATCATTTAGATGCCGTAGTTTCCAATACACAAAATATCGGTCATGGACCGAGTTACAAGCACTTCTGAGGGCAGCATATGGAACAAAGGGACACAGAGATATGGTGAGAGATTTAAGAGGATTGTACAAGATATGACAAAGGACAACAAGCCTTATTGAGCATAGCTCAAAACTTTTTGGCTCAGTGGGAGAATGGATACAGAAATTGAAAAAGTCCACATAGGTAAATGGGAATAACATCTCACTAGACAACTTAAATTAATAAATTTCCCGAGCTTCTACACAATGTCCTGGATGCTACTGTAGATAGTTTTGATGAAAAGATTGAACCTACAACAAATGAGGAACTGATTTATTCCCAAATTCAGAAACATATGTCCAAGTGTCCCACAGTGGATAGTAAATTTTTAATGGGACCGGTCCAAGAAATATGATGCAAAGAGGCTCAGATTTTCCTTCTCCCCGTTTGTGTGCAAAAGTGGAATGTAAGAGAGGATCGGTTGATTAAGGGCAACAGCCATTGCGTTGCTACAATTGTAACAAACCAAGGCACACAAAGAAAGCATGTAGAGTCAAATATTGTGGAGCATGCAAAAGTGCAGATCACTTTTGGCAGGCTTGTCCGTCTCAGATATGCAGGGATGCAAGACCTACAAGAACTTCCCAGGAAGGTCACTCAAAGGGGCAAAGGGATCGGCAAAATTTTTGGAAAGTCGATCAAGAAAAAGGGTACAGATGATGTGTACATGCCATTGTGGTCTCGTGGGGGACGGCCCAGAGCCTAGGCCGATAGTAAATGGAACAGTGGAGGATGTGAAGATCCCAATTTTTATTGATACAGTATCGTCAGTGTTTTTAATGGACCATGATCTGTATAAGTCTGTGTTCTCCCAATACCCTTTGAAACCCTCAACAGAGACGGTGTGTGATGTGCAAGCCCATAGATTAAATACCCAAGGTTTTATAAGAATACGGTTTACTCTTGGTGATAGAGTATTAATAGAACCATTTTTTATTATAAAAGAGGTTGCGTTGGGCAACAAACTTTTGCTTGGCTATCCTGCATGTAGGAGACATGGGATGTCAGTCCATACAGTTGCTAGTGGTATAATGGTTGGGATACCGGGTGTATTCCTCCCATATAAGGATACAGGAAGAACTAAGGACACTGAGGTTAATATGGGTAACAGTGAAAATGGGGGTGCTTTTGCCAGTGATGATGGTATTGATTACAAAAATACGGGGAGTGTGATATTGGAGCCCACACTGGTGATACAGGGAATAACGACGGTGGTGTTGCTGATGATAAAAGGGATATTGAGGACCACGGTGGTGACAATTTTGGCGATTTTAACAATGGTTGTATGGGTGGTGATGCTAATACTGATACTGATACTAACAATGGGGTCTGGCGGATGCAATGAGAACCATGGGTGGAGTTATTTATGGGGACATGGAACAGGGAAGTACTAACCACAAATATAGAGGTGTTTTATCAGAGGATGTTATTTTTTAAATCCAGGTACAATGACTATGGTAAAAATCAGACTGAGGGAAGTGAAAAATCCCAGGGAGGTATGTGTAATTGAGGGTAGCATGAACTAAGAGGGTCTATTAGCACCTTATCAGTGAACAGAGTATCAAACACTGGTGTTACATAGTTGGAATTATTGAACTGTAATGATACAGTTAGAAAATATCAGAACACTTATGTGGTAGACCTCCAAGATTGGAGTAGTGATAGTTTTTAAAGGCAGAAATGCAATCAAGGAAGAAAATATTTAAAGACTATTTAGTTAACGCAGACTACAAAGAGCATATAGAAACGGTAAATGAACTTTTGGCTGAATTTGGGGATACAGTAGGCTTACAAGGGGACAAGTTAGGACTGACTAATGTGTTAGAACATAAGGTGAATCTAGAGGAAGATACGAAACCCATTTTTATTCCGGCATACTGTGTACCTTTCAAAATCAGGGAACAGGTAGAGAAAGAGGTCAGTAAATGAGAAGAGGAAGGAATTATTAGACCTAGTGTATCTCCATACAACTTTCCACAGGTAGCGGTGCCTAAGAAGGACGGCTCTGTCTGAGTATGCATCAATTTTAGATATTTGAATGAGAAAACAATTCCTGACCCTTATCCAGATGCGTGCATACCAGACGTTTTTATAGAAATTGGGGGACATAATATTTATAGTTTAATTGATTTAGCACATGTTTTTTGCAGGTCTCTCTTAGCGAAAATAGTAAGGAATATACTGCTTTTTCGGTGCCCAAGGGACATTTTGAATTTATGCGGATTCCTTTTGGTTTGCCAGGTAGTCCTATGACATCTACAAGGTTAGTAAGCACAGTTTTGCATGGACTATTGGGTAAAAATTGTTTTGCGTACATGGATGATATATTGATTGCAACAGACTCGATTGACCATCATATAAAAGTGCTGAAGGAAGTACTTAGGAGATTTAGGTTAACAGGATTGAAAATTACGCTAGCTAAATGTTCCTTCTTGAAGAAGCACATTACATTTTGGGTCATATCATATCTAAAGAGGGAGTTAGAGTAAATGACGATAAAGTCAAAGCAATTATAGATTTTCCTGTCCCGAGGTCAAAAAAACAAATTAGGTCATTCCTGGGAATGGCGGGATATTTCCCCATTTTGTGAAAAGGTTTTCTAACATAGCAGTTCCTTTAAAAGATGTGTTGCGGGAAGACATTCATCTTTATTGGGGAGAACAGCTAAGCATAGCTTTTCAGAAAATTAAGGACTCATTAATGAATCCCCCAATTCTGAAATTTCCAGATTTCAGCGAAACATTCACATTAGTGATTGATGCCAGTCAGGAGGTTATAGGTGCTTGCCTTATGCAAAAATTTTATGGGAGGCTCCATTCCATAGCCTTCTATTGTAGGAAACTTAGGACAAAGGAGAGCAATGAAAGACTAATGACAACCGTATATAAAGAAACCTTTGCAATAGTATTAAGTTTAGCTAATTTTATAATGTTACTAATGGGGAATAAAGTAGAAGTTCTTAGAGACCACAAGCCATTATTGGATCTTTTAAGTAAACCTGATTTGTCACCCAAAAGAGCTTGATTGTTCTTAACTATCAGGGACTTTGCCGCAAAGCTCAAATATACAGAAGGCAAGTTAGATGTAAACACAGACGCCCTTAGTAGAAGTTTTTTTGATACGAAAGGATTTCAAGTTGGGGCAGTTACTAATGATTATATACAATGGGATATAAGTCTCATAGAGCAAAGGCAAGATGAGAAGGAAATTTTGGCAGACGTAAAAGTGTTCCTCAGAGGGGTATCAGTCAGGAAAGGTTATAAGTTACCTTTCTCAGGTTTAGAATTAGAAGGTAATATGTTGGTCAGGAAAATTAAATATATTAAATTAAGAACTAGTGAAAGTATAGGAGACACAAAACAGATCGTGATTCCGAAAGTCTTGTTTCCAGTAGTTTTAGATATGGTACATTGCAGGTTTGGTAGTCTACACTTGGGGAAAGAAAAAAACATATAATGAGATGCATAATAAATATATTTGGAAAAAAATATGTGGAAAGATGTAGAAAATTTTGTGAAAGTGTTCAGTGTACAATGCTTGCAAACCTGCAAGAGTAACTTCTTGCAAATTAGGGTCATATCCGATACCAAGTAAACCTTTTCAGAGAATATATATGGATAACTTAGGAAATTTTTTTTAATCTAAACACTACAGGGATTTTGCTGTATAAACATTAAAAAAAAGGGTCAGTAGATAAAGTCCATACTTATTTTAGTGAGGAATTTCAGTCTTTAGTAGCCAACTATGAGGTTGGGCATGTTATTTCATGACAGACTCATGTGTTAAAGCAAGATTTTATCTTTTTTAATATCATGTAGACTTGTCGAGGGGTCAGTCAGAAGCTATTAATGATGAAACACAGACACAGTGACTTTTAGAGAATTCCCAAGCTCACGCGAGTGGTAACAACAAAAACAACTTAGGATCTACTGTGCCAGATGGTGGGTCTTCACACTGGCAACGCAGTCACAAATTGCCATCGTAGGGACGAAATATCATTGATGGGTTATCTCAGGAAAATTATGGGACAAACCAGGAGTCTACAATACTTTTACGAGGTGGGAGCAAGACGCACGTGCATGGGATTCACGAAATATTATAAGTCTAGAAATGAGGAAGCGGCTACGGTTCCTTTATTGGAAAGCGGCGAATCTACAGTTTATCAACAAGGGTGCTAGGACACACCTACAGGGGTACTATGAGGTGGTAAAAGTTCCGCCTACACTGGAGATGAATTTTTCTTTGCCGAATACTACACAGTTCCAGTGATTGCATTATGGTAGCGATAATGATGATCATAATGTGCATCGTGGAAGCCATCAAACTTGGATGTAGCTGACGGGGTAGGAGGACCCCAGCAGCAGAAGTAGCCCTGAATCATGTGGCAAATTAAAGACGTTATGAACTAGTATATGCCAGTAGCCAATGTAGTGCGCGACAGGTGTGCACACAAGAAGGTGGCCGAGCCATGTTAAGGCACTGGTCAGATGAATAAGATGTATATTAAAATAAATGAGGTTCATAACCTTAGCGCATTCCAGAGATATAAGGTAAACTGCAAGGAAAGGTTACATCAGGTTACTTCAGATAATCGGATACATGCGCTAGATAAAACGTGTACACGGGAAATAGAAATGCAAAGAATAGACTAGTGTGCATGCATTAGTGCGTTCAGTAGAGTGCATGTATCGTACAACTTTTGGTCAGTATACATACATACGTTTGTAAGACGAAATAGATGGAATGAAAAAAAACTCTAGCAACGCAATTAAGGAACATTATCTGATATTCTCTGTGTGTGGAAACTCGCCATAGAGTAGGCGGTTTAAGATCAATCGGGAAAGGTAAAGTGAAAAGACTTTGAGAACATTTTATATATTTTATTAGTGACATTGAGTTCATTTTCTAGAGAAAGGGAAGTGTAGTGCGACACTCAATGTTACTGACAAACTTTGACATTTCATTGTTTGATAATTATATTCTTATTTTCTGATGGATTTGAAGTCACCATTAAAAATGGATTCTCTAGACTTGTATTGACAGTTATTGATAAAGGCCAATGTATAGTTGGACAGAAGTAGATAAGAGGGGGCACTCAATTAATTATGATTTCGTGGAAGAGTAATAGTAGTTTAACTATTTTTGGGATGTTCTTCAATTAATTTTATTACTTTTTCATGTTAGCTATTTTGGGAAATAAAGATTATATTTTTGTAATAGTAGGAGTTTGAATTTGCCTAGTTTTAATAATTGATTTTTCAGCTAGCCTCAGAGACAACACACAAAGGAACTATTGAAGGTAGGTTGCGCATTCCAGTTAGGTCTCTCCTATTATTTAGATGAGTGTTATTTTGACTCTCTTAAATATATATATATATATATATATATATATATATATATATATATATATATATATATATATATATATATATATTTCTTTTGGCAGCCCTGGTTATAGATAAACACACTGTGAAATGGTCTGGGTATTTTAGTAAAATTTCAAGAGAACTAGATCGAGAGCTGCTGACGTGATTGTGCAAATAGACGCGTTAATGTGTGGTGCTTATGTACGAGGCCAGAAGTGAATTCAGTGTATGTTGGACTCAGTTTTATTTTAAGATAAATAAAGGCTGAACGGTGGAGAATTCCCCTTTCAAGTTCACTTCCATTTTTACGCATGCGCACTAGGCCCTAGCAACCCACAGTGTCCATAGCAAAGAAGGACAACGAAAACGTCTTGGTGACAGCTGTCAAATACAACGGTAACGCCCACATCCACCTTGCCTGTATCATGAGGACTTTAAATGATCTTAAGAAACTACAGCGTTTGCAGCTGAAAGGCATTGATAAAGATGAACTGATAGAAGCTATTTTAACTTCTACTGCTGCTGTTGGAGATATCCATGAGAAATTAACAACAATCGTGAATGATTTAGCAGAGGTGAAATTGTCTCTTGTTTCTTCTGATGCAAATGTGAGTTCCAAGATTACTTAGATGCAACAGAAAATAGATAAGCAGTCAGAAATAATTCTAGCACATCTACTATTTTTGGAGAAATTGGATCGTAGGGAGAGGGAGAAGAATTTAGTCCTTCTTGGCGTTGCAGATGAACGGGTAGCTCTGGAGGGGTTGAATGAGGAAGATTCTAAGATCCAGAAGATATTTGTCATTCTTCAGGTGACTACTCCGATTCTATCTCATAGGAGGTTGGGAACTCGCAATGAGGAAAATACTCGTTCCCGACCTATCCTTGTCACATTGGGCTCGAGAGCAGAAAGGGATTCCATAGTTGAAAAGGGAAAAGCTTCAAAACAATGCCAAGACCCATTCAAGATTTTTGTTAAAAGGGATACCCACCCAGCTGTCAGGATGGAATGGAAAAGACTGCATAAAGCCGAAAAAGAGAGAGAAAGAGAAGCTAGAAAATCAGGGATGTGCAACTGGGATGGACTACAGGGAGAGATAGCTCTATAAAGATGAAATGGTGATTGATTCATGGAATCCTCACCCTTTTTAGGTAACCCACGGAAACATCTTAAAATAATCTCGTGGAACATTAATGGTGTTAGGACCAAGATTGAGAAAACTTTTGTAGATAATTTATTATTGGATTATGATATAATTTGCCTTATTGAAGTAAAAACCTCGTCACCAATTAATTTCCCTGGTTATGTATCTTGTATTAGTCGTAATAGGAACGCAGAACTCTGCGGAGGTACATGTGTTTTGATCCGTAGGTGTCTTTTTTCTTATGTTATGATTGAAGATATAAATATTAGTGATCAGGTGTGGCTCACAATTAGTTGTGTGCCGAAATGTGTTATTTGGTATTTGTTATGTCCCCCTATCTGATTCACCTTATTTTGACATGTCATTATTTAGTAAAATACAGGCGAAAGTTAACTCTTATGTAGGTGGTTGTGTGGTGATGGGTGATTTAAACGCTCGTTTTGGTGTCGGTGTCCATGTCTTGCCGGTGAGAGGGGATCTACCTAGCTATCCGGGATGCTGTACCTAACCCTAATGACAATGGGAGGATGTTACTCGGGATTTGTGTGGATGAAAAACTTTTGGTTGTTAGCAATCTTCAAACGTCTTGCAGGTAATTCAAGGGAGGTCATACTTATAGGCAGGGACAACTGTGGGTCTTTAGCCCTGGCCTCGCATTTAACTCATATAAAAGAAAGAGCGTCTCAGCCCGGTGGTCATGCTGTGTTGCAAAGTAAAGCTACTAATAAATATGTGACTCCGCCTATAATGTCAGAACAAATGAATCAAGAATTGTTTGTCAGTGAGTTGACGAAACAGAGAACCTACTTTTGATGAAAGTATTGACAATTTTCAAGGTAATCTGGGTACTATATTCTACGAGTGCGCAAGTAAATCGGTAGTTAGGAGGCCCGCACCTGGTGTTGATGTTACTGTAAATAGGTGGGAATGCCTTCTAAGTGAGTAGGATAGTGCTACAATTTGGTGTGCTATTAATTGGCGCGGAGAGTTAAAAACCAATTCAACTGACTTTGGTAATGCTTCTTCACCATCAGATCAGGAATTTATTGAACACTTCACACAACTATATGACCACTCGGGGGATACGATTGAGAATCTTGATGGCTTACAAACTATTATATGTACCCATTTTGGATGATCCTATTTCATACCATGAAGTACAATCACAAATCAAGTGTTTGAAGAGTGGGAAAGTGAGCGGACCTGATGGAGTGCCCCCTGGATTATATAGAATGTTACCTTTGTCTTGGATTTTATTTATAGTAGCCTTGTTTAACAATATAGGTATGTCCTCATTGTATCCTGCATCGTGGATTAATGCAAAGTTGTTTACTGTCTTTAAACGTGGTTCAATGTTATTGGTTAAAAATTATCGGGCAATAAATGTGATAAACTCAATAGGTAAATTGTATGATGCAGATCTGTGTGCTCTACTCTCTCTTTGGTTTACTCCATGCAGGGAGCAGGCGGGGTCGCAGAGGGGAAGGGGGTGTTTGGAGCATATCAGATCTTTACGATTGTTGATGGACTTTACAAAGAGGAAAAAATTCAAACTTTTTGTGTGCAAAATTTATTGGTTCCAACAAACTTATGACAGAGTACCAAGGCGTACTTTATTTTTGATATTGAAAAGACTGGGTTGTGGTTTGTAATGATAGTAGCACTTATTTTCGATGGTACAAATACCAATTCTATTGTTGGGACAACTCTAATTGCTTCGACAATTGTTATTCGCCAGGGGTCACCAACCTCATGTCTATTGTTTTTCATTTTTGTGGACGATCTTATAAGATTAATTAAAAATAATTGTGGTATTGATGGGTTTTTGGGTTGGGTTTACACATCCTTGTACTTATGTATGACACGATATTCCTTTCAACAACCAGGCGTGGTATGATGGAAAAGTTTGAAATTAATTTACTGGAAATAGTTTTTGTAGCTCTCATGGAATGAAAGTAAATAGTAGTAAGACTAAATTTTTTGTTATAAATGGCAATGGATGCGATAAGGAGCCAATGGTTGTAGAGAGTATTGTTGTTGATCCCTGCGAGCAATACGTATATTAAGGATATATTTTTACTGCTGATGGCTCTATATCATCATCAGTGAAAGCAGAAACACAAACTAGAATGTGTCATGTTTTAAAATTTATTTCATTCTTAAATAAAAAATAATGATGTTCCTTTCTAAATAAAGAAAAGGGGTTTTCATTCGGCTTTGTTACCAGCATTCCAGCATTAATGTATGGAAATGATGAAGTAACAACTTGTCTGCCATGTTTGTTTCCAAAACCGTGATCAGGGTGATAGTGTACTGCTTCAATCAGTGATGATAGCTTATTATATATATATATATATATATATATATATATATATATATGATATATATATATAGAGAGAGATCGATATATATCAGATATATAGATATATATATGTATTATATATTATA
>NC_061087.1:67383232-67403232 GCF_015104395.2 Macrobrachium nipponense | reverse complement strand
GATATCATCCACATATCTAAACCAAATAACTTTTTGGGGCAAAATTCTTGTTAAGAGTTTTGCCTCAAAAAATTCCATGTGAATATTGCTAAGGACAGGAAAATAATGGATTACCCATAGCCATGCCAAACTTTTGTACAAAAAATTCCCAATTAAAACAAAACTTACTATCTTTGATACATAACCTTATGAGACAAATGAGGTTGCCACACTTAAGGAATGTCATGACGTTCTAATTCCTCCTCCAACCAAATATTCAAGTAAGTCATCTACAGGCACTTTCGTAAATAAAGAGACAACATCCAAACTAACCATATTAAAATCAAAATTCAAATTTAAACTATTCAATTTGTTTATAAAATAAACATTGTTTTTAACATTTGTGTTAGAAATGTTTCCTACCAAAGGGGTAAGAATTTTTACAAGCGCCATTTAGATAAATTATACGTAACTGAGCCCACTGAACTAATGATTGGTCCTGATAGGGTTATTGATTTTATTGTTCTTGACTAAACCATACATATAAGGTAGGGGGCCGCATTGGCGGGTGTAAGCTGTTCAATTAAATGGTCCAAGCTCTTCAAAATGGATTTAAATTAAAAGGTGGGGAGTTCACTGTCTGTGTAGGGTCAGACCTCAGTTTCGTATAAGTATCAGTATCATTTAGCAATGTCATTATTTTACTTATATAGTCACTTTTATTCATTATGTCCACTGCGTTAGATTTATCTGCTTTAGTCACTTTCACTGTATCGTCTTCTTTAATTTCCTTAAAAGCCATGGAGAAATCTGAGTAAAGACGAAAGCACTTGGATTTCTGACTATCATTTTCTGTGGAATTCGCTTATTTATGAAGTCACGTGCATCTACTGTGATTTTTTATTTTAAGCATATATATATATATATATATATATATATATATATATATATATATATATATATATATATATATATATATCAGCATCGGTGGGTGGAGAGATACCAAAAACCTCCTTTAATCTAATTTATTTCGCTGACGTTTCAGGAGGCCATGTGTCCCATTTTCGAAGCTAAAAAATTAAAAGAATAATAGAATTGAAATGAGACTCAGATTAAAACATGATAAAAAGTTATTTCTTAACAAAATGTAAAGGGAGGTACAAGAGAAGGGAACAGTAATTACCAGTAGTGCTGAAGGCAAAAGCTGAGTGACTATTAGGAATTTAGGGTCCGTTTCGGTTCCGACGGAAACTCAAGAGAGGTACAGAGGAGTTGACGTGGACTGAGTATTTAATTGGGGAACCAGTTGTTTAATAAAAAGAGATTCGAGTATTCCTAGTTAGTGTTCGTTTGGAGCTTTGCCTACTATTTTGAAATCCTTGTAATCAATAGTATTTTATTTGCATTTTTTCCCATGGTCTCTAACCCTATATGGCATAATGTTGACTGAGGTTTATACTCTAAAAAATAATGGGTAGCTCAATGTTGTTTTGAGTTAATAAATTGAAATTTGCTTGAGTTACTCCTTGCCATAACATTTTCTATGACACCTTCCATTTTCATCATCATTCAGTCCCACCCATGCAAGGACAACTGTGGTTTTTTTACCTCCCTTAGCTTATTGGATTCTATCCAAAAACAAAAGTCTGTCACTCCCATACATAAGCATGTATGTTCATCCAAAAATCACAGTGTATAAAGTAATCATGCATAATTACAATGATGACTTCATTAGCATTTTCTGAAATCTGAATTGACATGCTTTAGTTTAGAGTGATGTTTGTTTGCTGCTCTGAAGCCTCATTATGCACATTTGAGAGGTTATTTCCTTGTTACAAGGATCTTCCTAATTATTTCTAAAATTATAGTACGAATTAGAATTATATGGGGTTACAGTGGTACAAGAATTTACAAAATATGTAAAATAGATAGTCATAGGCCAGTCCTGCTTGTGTCTTTGAGGCAAGATTATGCACTATTGTGTATTATGCTTGTAACTTAGAAGCAACAATGTGCACTTGCAGTGTAGTATCTGTGTCTTTGAAGTAAAATCTTTCACCTAGAGTGCAGTATTCTTGAGTGAAAGGGGGAATATATGCGCCTCTATATTATGGTGTGTTACAAAAAATGTTAGGCATATTTCTCTAGCTTAGTACTGTGAATTTTTCACCCACAGATATCAAATATGAATCCTTCATCTTTTTATGATCATGGTTATGAGGCAGGTATACCAGATGAATCTGAAGATAAAAATTTGGAGAGAGAAAATAATAATGATGAAAATGAACCTGAAAAAGATTTGGAAATCCAGATTTCAGAGGATGAAACAGAAGAGGATGAAGAAACTAAAGAGGAGGATTATCCAAGCACCTGTACTAAAGGAAAGAAAAGCAGAAAACCTGTTTGGAAGACAAAAAAGTCAGATGTAGATTCTTTAGAGAAAGATCTTATATAGGCCAAGTTTTTGTTGGTGATGGTAGTGTGAGGAGCCCTATTAAATATTTTGAAGAATTACTTAACAATACCATTGATAAATTATTAGTTGATGAGTCAAACATATATGCAATGCAAAATGATCCTAACAAACCACTGAATTTGACAATGGATGAGTTTGAAAAGTTTACTGATATGTTATACATAATGAGGATAGTAAAAATTCCAAGGACTATGTAGACATGTCCCTCATTTATCATGATATATAATAAATTCATGGGTGGGGTGGACCTCCTTGACTCCCTGTTAGCCCTATACAGAATTGGTCTGAGGTCCAAAAAATAGTACCACAAATTTCTCTGGCATTCTTTTGATGTGATGCTAATACAAGCATAGCTTCTTTACATCAGACACTTTGATCTGAGTGGCGCTCCAGAAAAAAAGATAAACTTCCTCTTCTGAAGTTCAAGCTGGAAGTATCAGATTGCTTACTACTGAAATGAAAGGTTTGTGGACCTAAAAGGGAAAGGCCATCGGTGAATGTAGATGGCCTGTACAGAGCAAAAGGTAAAAAGGGCCCCACAGCAAAAATAACAGCCAACCCAATAAGAACTGACATGATTGGCTATTTTCCTGAGTTTGCAGAGAAAAAGGGGCAATGCAAGTACCCAGGATGTACAGGAATATGCAAGGTTTTCTGCTGCAAATGTAGAGAAAATTTATGTTTCACTCCCAAAGCAAACTGCTTCCAAAAATTTCACACGTAACGCTTTTTATACTGCATAAAACATTATTTTGTAAAGTTAACTATTCTGTGCCATAGTGCTTTAAAAAGAAAATAATTTCTAGTTGCTGGTTTCAAAAGAAATTAATTTTTTTTGCTGTTTTCAGAGGAAACCATTTGTAAAAATTTATGCATTATGTCTACTTTCATAAAAACTTTTTATCTTATTGTGAAGGGACTGTTTGCATCTATCAGAATATATTTTGTACTAAAAAGATATTTAGTGTAGAAGTGTGACCACACTTTGTTTTTAAAATGAAGTTTTATGATAATTTAAAAGGAATTTTATACCAGAGAATTGCAAGTTCATCCTAATAAATTACTATAAATTTCATACAAGTTGCACATAGTAAATTGCTATTAATTTTATTTTATAATAGAAAACTAATAAACTGAAAAAAGTTATATGAAGGTTATCTCCATCAAATATCCAAAACATATTACCTTTGAAATAATTTTTCTGCTCAAAAAATAAAAAGTATGCAATATATGGTCTAATACAGGAAAACTCGGGGTTTGATAAATTGACACCCGGACGATAGCTAACTCCACGAAGGGAATCTAATCTTACCTTTAATAACCTCTGGGTGAAGCCCACGTACTTCCCCAGGACACATCTAGGGCAATTAAACAAATATATGACTCTCGAGGTCATCAAAGGAAGTAGACTCTCCTTTTATTTAAACAAGGACTTAATGGTCATTGGGTTACATGGAATCAGTTTTAGGTTGACTGCCGGTAGGTATTTGCTTACAATAAATGTCAATTCGTGATAAAAGTGTCTATCACAGATTAGGGGGACACTAGCGTACAGAGATAGTTTTGGTACCGTTGGTAGTTCAAACTGTGGGTGGAAAATATTATTCAAAAATTTTCGCTATTGTTTGTAAGAGAGTTCCGATGATAAAACAGTTATTTACAAAGTACTGATGGAGAAACATAATTTCTTCATGAAAAGTATTCCACCTGGATGTTAAAGTAAATGCCCTATGGAAGAGAGTAGACAGCGAATTTAACTTGAAAAAAAAAAAAAAAAAAAAAAAAAACAGTGGCTGTAAAAGTTAGAACCCAGACCAGTAAACGTTCTCTTTCTCAAAAACTGTGGTATTAAAATGTTCGTCAAGTCTAAAAACCGACACATCAAGGAAGGGCAGTTTATTTTCACTTTCATATTCGATTGTGAAGTTAATATTTGGATGCATTTGATTGGCAAGTACGAGGAATTCGTCTGCCCGATCTTTATTTCTAAATAAAAGGAATGTGTCGTCAACATATCTGCTATAAAAAAAGAGGGTGATAAGCCAGAGGGCAGTCCTCCAGCAACTGCTCCTCCAGGGAGTACATGAAAATATTAGCAAAAGTAGGGCCTAAAGGTGAACCCATGGCCATACAGTCGACTTGTACATATGTTTTCCATTAAAAATGAAGGCCGTGTCTAGCACGGCCAACTGCAGTGATATTAAGATTATTAAAGAGAGCATCATACGTACAAGTCGATGGCATGGCCATGGATTCACCTTTAGGCCCTACTTTTGCTAATATTTTCATGTGCTCCCTGGAGGAGCAGTTGCTGAACGACTGCCCTCTGACTTAATTCTGAAGAGATGGCTCCTGCTGTCACACCAGTCGGGGGACGGGACTCGAATTGCCATTGAGTTCAAGATACTAGGACTGACTTATTCAGCCACAGAAGGAAATAGACTCTGAAGAAGCGTCCAGACAAGGAATGTGACTTGTTCGGCTGCTTTCTCGTTTCTCTCTCTCTCGATATCCAACATCTGGTCCTCTTTATAACCTCGTAGGATTACCGTTTTTTTTTTTTTTTTTTTTTTTTTTTTTTTTCGTTCCAGACGTATTCTGGGTATCTCCAACTTTCTCTTTTGGGCGAAGGATAGCCGAGTAATCTGTCCGACTTTCTCACTTGGCAAAGGTGGGCTGGGTAATCTGTGCCTTGAGCCCGGCAAAAGGCGTGGATGCCTTAAACAGTACCAGGGGTCATTCAGGTGGTTACGCACCTTCTCTGAATCCGAGCCAGTACTCTGGAATTAGAGGATGAACGCAGTCATAGAGCTCAAGAGAGGAATAAATGCTACCTGGGAAATCAGAATGAGATTGGAAGGGCAATTTTCCCTTGACCGATTGTCAGCGTGTGAGCAAACGAAATTAATTAACAGAAATATATTATATTTGTTTATTATTGATCTTTCACTTTATTTTTGAAAGGAGTGTTGCCTCGTTATAAGAGTCTCTGTCACCCTTCAGGTGTTATTTAAGTTATTTACATAATTTATGTAAATATACTTCAATTTACACTAAACCATTAGGGCGCACATAAATTTTCCTTTTCTCTAAGTCGGCCCTTAACCATAAGATCTTTTTTTTATGTGAAAGAACAGTCGCATTTTTTGAAAATCTATATCAAGGTCTGATCAGCATCTATCCATTGCTTAAGGTCGGGAACAGAACTTTAATCATGGCGACCTTTTTAACCAGAATCGTGTAAATCGTGCAATATCCCTTGCAATAACGAAATTATCAACAAGTAGCAATTGTGAGAGCTGATTTCACGACGAAGACCGAACCTGTAGTCCGAGCAAACGGCAAGAACTTTCCAATCTGTACAGCAGGTAATGAGTTATTTTGTTATTCTAGGTATTCTAGCTTAGGATCTAAGACCCGTGCATGCCTGTTAGCCTTGAGAGAGAGAGAGAGAGAGAGAGAGAGAGAGAGAGAGAGAGAGAGAGAGAGTCCACTAACAACCTTGGCTTTTTTTACGTGCTACTGCATGACAGTACTAGGCGTGTTTAGCAAGTGATGTAAAAACTACAAGGAAATCAGTGCCATGTTCCCTTCACCAGTGAAACTCGTTAAATCTCATGTCGAAAAAGATTTCCTTTGTAACTAGGTGTGTAGCGAGAAGCCACGTTGCCACGCCCCCCCCCCCCCCCCCCCCCCCCCTCCCCCCCCCCCCCCCCCCACCCCCCCCCCCCCCCCCCCACTCTCTCTCTCTCTCTCTGTCTCTCTCTCTCTCTCTCTCCTGCTCGAGGAAGAGTTTAATATCCGTTGTGTAAGGATTATTCCTGGAGGAATTCCTGCCACGTGGCTTTGATAAACTTCCCCTTTACTCTTCCCTCTTTAATAGTAAAATTGAGCGTATTAATAACGTAAACTATTAACATAATCTGATAACGTACCTATTCAGACTAGGAAAATAAAATAATTATCGATTACGATACTTCTTACCCATCTTAAGCAGTGCGATAGCGTAAATTTCAAGTCTCAGAGGATATCTATATTTTATGTAAATTCAAATATTCCTACTTGATTCTATCCTTTTTTAATTGATAACAGTATTCTCTGAGGAGAAATTTTTATACTGTGAAGAGAGATCAGTAATTCCCTTAAGGTAATATTTACACATGCCTAGCCCAACATTACAAGGGTTAGGCGTAAGACATGCGCGTCTTCGTTGTATTGGAAGAGATGATTAAATAAAATCCATCTCCGTTTTTTGGTAATTTATTTCGAGATTTGCTTATGAAAAGGAGAGTAATCTACACTCGTTGACCTGCGTTATGAATCTGATACTAAGTGAAAAACACGCTGTACACTCGGGCGCACAAACAAGACGTTTTAATTAATAACAATATCAAATTACGTCTTGATAATTACTAATGAGTCACATCGGACTCGATAGCAACATTATCTTCACTTAGATTAGGATGAAATATACATTTGAAATATATGTTAATTGTCAACATCGTCACAGTTCAGTATCCTTGTTGGTTGTTTAGACTTCACGCCTGCTGAGCTCATTGCAACTTGCAGACGAACTCTTCATCAGACTGGGTTGCTGCTTGTTAAAAAAAAAATAGGAAGAAGAGTGTCGTAATGTTCAAAACCTTCCGCGTTTCTTCAGAAAAAACCGCAATCAGACGTCAAAGGATCAGAAAATATTTTTTGATTAATGATGTATTTCGCTTCCTTCAACCTTCAGAACTCGTTCCTGTCTTTTTGTTTGTTTATGAAAAATGGTGATGTCCGTTGTAGACGCGCCACTGGGTATAACTTCTTTCTCCGGTCTTGGGCCGCTTCTTGATAAGGTTGATTATGGCATCCTTTCCTCTTGCTTCGCCATACTTCTCGGGTTCGATTGTTTGATGACGCCGTCGACCATCAGGGCTTCGTCTTCTTCGTAGATGTAACAATAATGATGGTTTCAACGGGAATTGTTATCGTACATGTGAACTGTACTCATCCGTTTTAGCAGATTGTGTAGAAAGATCTGCTTGTGTGTAGGTAACAGCGAACGCACTCTGGGCATTGTCTGTCGTAAGAGTGAATCTTACTCATTCCGCTTTCTTAATGTTTTTCTCGATCTACTTAACAATGAGAGAGAGAAGTTTCTTGATTGGATATGCGCAATAGGTCATACTCGGAATGATACTGCTGCCGTTGACGTCGTCTTAGCTGCCGTACTTGGGTTAGCTGGGTAAGCGGCCATCAAAGGTTGGTTAGCTGCCACCAAATATTAGGCGTGAGACATCCATTCCTTAGTTGTATTAACAGAGACTATTAAATAAAATCCATGTTTTTTTTTTTTTTTTTTTTTTTTTTTTTTATTCTGAGGTTTTCTTATAAAAAGGAGAGTGATCTACACTCGTTGACCTGCACTATGAATCTGATACCGAGCGACAAACACGCTGTACACTCGGGCACACAAACGTACAAACTAACATACTAACACAAATACATAAATTTGATTCAAGATGTATTAATCAATAACAATATCGAATTACGTCTTGATAATTACTAATGAGCCACATCAGACTCGATAGTAAGATTATCTTCACCTAGATTAGGATAAAATATGAATTTGAAATATGTTAATTGTCAACATCGTCACAGTTCAGTATCCTTGTTGGTTGTTTAGACTTCACACCTGCTGAGCTCATTGCAACTTCAGCGAATTACTCACAACAACACTCTGTCACTGCCTCTTCACTCCACTGCTTGCTCTTTCTCCCTTCTTATATATGTAATGTGTAATATATCATTACACAAGGCGGTTGTCTCATGAACTCGTAGGTTAATAACCCCCTACGATTGGTTGCCTTTGTGTTGTTATCTGTCTTTAATTGTGTAATTGTTTTCTTTTTTAGGTGATTAAGAGTGTTATTCATATATTTTTGTATTGTAGAGGTTCAGATGTTATTTCTGTCTGATACTTATGTATTAAAATTAAGGATTTTTATTAGCATTTTCTTTGCCCACTTGAATCCATTTTGCATACGGTATTGAAGTGAGATACTGTTCCACCAATTGTCGACTTAGTATTGCGTATGGTGAATACTTTTTGATAAGTGGAAATTGTGTAGTGTGGTGGTGAAACCAGCCATCACAAGTGGCGACCGTTTTGGCAAGATATTTCGTTCCTGAGTATTCACTTGAGCATGTGCAAAATAAATTCTTGGGGTTGTGTTTTTCAGGCAGCATATTTTCAACTCCTTTGTTATTCTTGTGAAAATTTAGTGTTTTGTGAGAATAATAGTAGTCATTATGGTTGTTAACGTATTAGAACTCCATAGTGGAGAGGGGTGGCAAGAGAGGCTTGCAGAGTTGAATAAGAAGGACTTGGAAATAGTAGCGCAGTATTTTGAATTGGAATATGAAGTGTCCATAAGAAAGGTGTATTGCTATTGGAAATTTATGTATAAATAAACACTGTAAAGGCAGGTGGGGAACAATAAATGAAATCTTATAAAGGAGTGTTGTCTGTAGAAATTTTTGTTAGGCAAATTCCTCTGAGGCAGATGGAGTTTGAAATAGAAAAGTTTAAGGCAGAGGAAAGAGAAAAGGAGAGGAAGCATGAGATTGCCATGAAAGGTTCAGGTCCTTCTTATTCCCATCCCCCTTCCCCAAATAGGTCTGTAATTTCAGCTATTAATTTAGTATAGGCTCTCAAATGTGTGCTTAAATTTGAGGAAAACAATGTAGCAGAGTTTCTTGTATTGTTTGAGATAATTGCAGCAAGGTTGGAGCGGCCCACTCTTATACAAAGTAAATTGGTCTTGAGGAGGATCTGGCATCTGATTATGAGAGTGTAAAGGCTATTTATTGTATTGAAGTCCTATGAATTAGGCCCTGAAGCATACAGGCAAAGTTTCTGGAACTTACAAAAAAGTAGGGAGCAAATTTTTGTGGAATTCTTAATAACAATGGAACAATACACTATAGCTGGTTCACTTAAGGTAGATTCGTGGATGAGCCTTATGTTTAAGAGACGTTTGTTTGGCGGTCGCTGATTGGCTGGTACTGGGAAGCAGGCAGCTCCCAGCCAATCAGCGGCCGCCAAACAAACGTCTCGTTGGCATAGGATTCACCCAATAATCTACCTTAAGTGAACCGGCTATAGTGATTGGTTTAAGTCCAAAGACGTGGTGAATTTTGACAAGTTAAAGAAATTGATGTTGGTGGAGGAGTTTAAGATGTGTGTGCCAGATTAATTAAAGGTCCACCTTGAAGAATTGAAACTTAATAATAAATGTGAGGTCTGGTTAGGTTAAACAGGTAGGGATAATAGTAATCAAAATAATGCCCAGGTGTTTACTAGAAATGCTTATAGAGGTAATAATCAAGGTAATGATAAGTGTGACACCAATAATAATAATTTTTCTCTTAACAGGAGTAATAAGAGACCTTATGTATATAGCTCAGAGAAATTAAAGACATTGACAATTAAAGACATTGCAATAAGAAGGGAAAGGTAAAGAACATGTGCTATGTGTTTAGAAAATCGGACTTATTATTGTGCATGGTGAATACTTTTTGATAAATTTTGTATAGTGTGGTGGTGAAACCAGTCATCACAGTAATTATATATATATA
This sequence comes from Macrobrachium nipponense, assembly GCF_015104395.2. NCBI lineage: Eukaryota > Metazoa > Arthropoda > Malacostraca > Decapoda > Palaemonidae > Macrobrachium > Macrobrachium nipponense. Next base: position 67,393,148 of record NC_061087.1, on the reverse strand, counting down.
TATATATATATATATATATATATATATATATATATATATATATATCTATATATATATATGTTTGTATGAATATATGTATGTATGGTATGGGAAAACACAATAACAAATTAACAAAGAGAATAGCAGTTATGCCTGCTGTTATATCAGAAAGACTGGATAATGAAAATAATAATATGCAGTAGTTGCTGATCATATTACTAATATGGTTCAAGTTTTAAGTGAAAGAGGGAGCCAAATTTCAGAGAAAGGTAATTCAATGTTTAATCTTAATAGAAGTTTTTGTGACAACAACAGAAGTTTGAACTTCATTGGTGGATATTAGTAAATAATAAATAAAATTGAAATAGAGCTATGATTTAAATTAAACAAGGTTCAACCATATTCTGTAAAAAAAAAAAAAAAATAGGCATTCAAGACATATGCGAAAGTTTTTAATGAACGTGAAGCTTCTGAATACAAACGAGAGTTTGATGACGGGAGTAAACGTTAGTTCAGCGGATTCACTTGGGAAAACAACAAGATTGAATTTCGAATAAGTTCTTTATTCTTTTTGTTTCGTGACGGAAAAGTGAAAATTGAAAAAAATAACCAACAAAACTTTTTTTACTGTTCTTGTCTTGTAATTTTTTTCTGAATGATTTAATTTCATAAGGAATTAACAGGTTATCAGTTTTTGTTGAAATATATAATTGGTCATTAAATAAATCAACTGTCATTGCTCTAAAGTATCGGAGTAACAACTTTTATTTTTTTAGTAATTCTTGAATAAGCAACTCGATTGGAATATTTATTGATTGGTTCATGAGGCGTGCTTGACAGTGAAATTGTTTTTTCTTAGTTCTTAGCATTAATCAAAGTATTTTGTCTTTATGATGCTTGTTAATTTAGAATGCTGAAAATTTTATTTTCTTTTATTCCCTATTATTATCAAATTTCGAATGATTAATTAATCGTGAAATTTTCAGTGTATTTAAGGGGCGCAGGTAGTGAAACAGTGAACCTAAGAAACTGAAATTTGATAATTTTTTCGTAAAAATTGCTTGATGATATAGTCTTGTTTCGTGAATTGAAAAGATAGGATGCCCGCTTTTTGATAGATCAGCTAAAAGTAAAAAAATTAATGGATTATGTATTTTAGGAACTTTTTGTCATATAATGTCGGTCATCCAAACCATAGCTTGAGCACAATGGAAAAATAAAAAGCTTTTCACTTTTGTTGCATAAGAACAAAAAGAAATATAGAAACTCACATTATGTTGAAGTTGTTTTAACAATACTCTCGGGATTTTTATCCTTCTATGAAATTATAAACAATTACATCAAAACTTGAGAAAAAACATTCTGGTAGACACAGCTATCATGGCTCCAACTAAAATGTGAATATGATTTCCTGTTCTAACCATAGAACAATTTATACTTATCAAGCCAGAAAATGTAATATTAAATACTATATCTCAAAACTTATTAGTAATCTCTTTACCCAAGATCATGGTTTAGTTATGGTTGCAAAGATAGCCACACACTATGATATCTTTTGAGAGAGTTTACTTCTGCACCTCTGAAACTGTTACTCGAGTCTTATTTCCATTGGCGTTGTTTCTAGGATGACAATTTTTCCGTTGGCTCTTAGAACGTTATCATTGTGGCTAAGTCCTAATCATTTTCTTTAACTTTTCTTTCTTGGTTGTCATACCAAGGGTACATAAGGCCAGCAGTTTCCTCAGTCTAACAGGTTTGAATTGAGGAATGCGAAAGCTCGTAAAGTCCTAGAAATTCAAGAAAATACCAATGAAAGTTCAGTTCCAACTTTGTACTGTTATTTTATTGCTAATCAGAATTAATTTAGATAGTAATGATTTCAGATAGTGTCAATTTTTTTTTCTAGATCGTGAAATTCAACCATGCTTCCAAGGATTTGTCTAACTTATCAGAATTTCAGAGTAATAGTTTAGTAAAGGGCATATATCCTCTTTTAATATTTTTATTTTTTTAGTAGTTGAAAGAATACGGCTAAAAATAAATGTGCATCATAATTTACAAAATTCATACTAAAGTAAAGCAAAATAATTTAGCTAAAACGCGATGTTCCACAGAAATACATCATTTAATCGGATGTAATGCAAATTTCCAAGATGTATAATAGTATTGGCCGAGTGCTTGCCTGGTCTTGATTTTTTTTCTCTCTCTATTTTATTGTATGTTTGTGTGGGAAACAGATTATTTTCAAGAAAATTCTATGGTTAGTTTTTAAGATATGGCCTCCCGTTTTTTTCAGGGAAGATTCGTACTTCGTTACAGTTGGGGAATATGCAAACGGGATTTATGCCAAAATCATCATACACCCTATAAATACAAAGCAATACTGTAATGGTAAATTACGCAAACCGGACCACTAAATACCATTTGTATAAACATAAGTAATATTATATTCCATTTTGGTGTGGGAAACATAATGAGATTATTTTCAAGTAGATTCTGTGGTTAGTTTCTAAGATATGACGTCCTTCTTTTTTCCAGGAAGGTCTCGGTACTCTATAAATACAAAGCAGTACTGGAATGGTAAATTACCCAAACTGTAACATTATATGCTATTTTGGATAATGGAAGTAACATAAAATATTTAAGTAACATAAGATGCCATTTGAATGAATTGAAGATTAATAAAGTAGATAAGTTATGGAGATTCTTATCAGAAGAATTCTACACTTTCAGAAATATCTCCCCTCAAATTCTTTAATGTATTTTTCCGAAACATGACTAGAATCTCTTTTATATTACAATAAATCTCAGATTATTCCTTGTATTCGAAGAATATACTATTGCTATGTAACTAATCTCGAAGAAACACTATAAACCTTAAAATTTGCCCGGTTAACTTTTTCGTTTAACAGTTTAGCATAGCTATGAGGGTGTGTTGTATTTCATGGATAATTCTAATCATGCGAAAGAGAGACTGAAAGCATTGCAAAAGGAAAATGAAGTAGAACTCTGTCAAGCTAAACTGAAAACGTACAAAAAAACGCCCAAATTTCGTCGCTTTATGTAACAGCCATATGGAATGGGAATCAGTTTGCGTCATTTCAGCATTTAGGTGATGGTAAAACCAACGAGTGGTCAATAAGGATATCGAAGAGCTTTGTTTGGTTGATTATTTTTTAATTGGCAAGTCCATAGAACTATGAACCAGTGGTCTCAAATAATCTAAACATGTTGCTGCTATATACTACTGGGAAAATATTTATATAAATGTATTTATTTCTCTAACTATATTTGGAGCATATTATTGCATCTATGGTGTGAGGCCAAAGGTGAGGGATTTATTAATCACAAAAATACCACTGCAAAGTCATTAATCTTTCATTTACTTTTGAAAATTAATTTTCATTCTTCATTTACGCCATGCTACACAAATATTTTCTCTTCTCGTTATTTTCGTTTCCTTCGGTGAGCTAAAATATTCTTGAATATGGCGAAAAGGCAATCAACGAAGAATTTTCGTCATGCTCTTTTTCTCATCTATATGAAAAAGGCCTACAAACTTTCTAATGAAGAGCTTTGAAGTAAATAACATAATATTCCATCATATTTTCTTGTGATTTTAAATTCCTGCCACATCTTGTGGGTTTGATTAATTCTTTTGTATTACACATACTTTCAAGTAAGTCGACAAAATGTATTGTTTACTGAGATTAATGATAGAAATAAAGATCAGATAATCCTTTCATAATCATAAATATAAGTATCAATAGAGAGATATTCTAATGATGTTTTAAGTAAAAAAAAAGCAAACACTAAATCCAAAAAATTGCAATTAACATCTATTTGTATATTCAAATAAACTGCTCCCAAGTCTTGGAGATTCTGTATTCAGTGGTATTTGTGGATTTACATATGAGAGTATGAAAAACTCACATGAGAATCAGTGACAATTCTTTTATACTATATATATATATATAAAGATATATATATAATTATATATAGATATATATATATATATATATATATATATATATATATATATATATATATATGATATATATATATATATATATATATATATATAGTATATGAATAACTTGATCACGAAGTATATAAAACGTGATGCTATGTATAAATAAAGTTTTTTTTTTTGCCACGAAGGAAAAAAATGAAAAAGCGAGTTAGCCGAGTACTTTCGGTCCTATTCGGACCCTTTACTGAGGCATACTGATTTTACAAAGAACACCATAGTCAAAAGAAGGCTTAATATACAAACTGACTCTACCAGATTAGCCATAAGGGCGATTTTCACTCTACAGAGAGGAGGAGGAGTCGTAGGCTAGCCACACCTTGAAGGATACCCGCAGTAAACAAGTGATTCTTCCAGAAAAACAGTACATTTTGAAAACAACACGGGAGCATATACAATTCAATATCATGAATTTTTACACAACTTTTCACACCAAAAATTATTATTAATGAAAAGACGAAAGAAAATATAAATACATATATATATATCGAGAAAGAGAAAGAGGGAGAGAGAATATCGAACCAGAGAGAGAGAGAGAGAGAGAGAGAGAGAGAGAGAGAGAGAGAGAGAGAGAGAGAGAAAATTAATAACTATATACATGTGGGACTAATTTATTAGTTGTTCATTTATTTTGAGGTCCTTCATAAACATCTTACAAATATATGGGTCCAAATGGTACATTCCCAGACTAAGATTTAGGTTGTTTTTATTAGTGATTTGTATAATTGCCGATTCCTGTAAATTTCTTGAAACATAATCATTAGATCTAGCAATTACCAAGGTATCACCCCAATTAATACAATGAGATTTTTCACTCAGATGGATAAACAGTGCATTTGAAGTCTAGGCTGTTCTAACTGAATACATATGCTGCTTAATCCGAACACATAAATTTTTACTAGACTGACCAACGTAAAACGATGGGCAATCCTTACACGGAATTTTGCAAATGATGTTGTTATTTGTTACGGGACTATTCTTAATTAGCATATCTTTAATGGTATTGTTATAAGAAAACACTACATTAACATTAAACGATTTAAATATTGATTTTATGGTTTCAAATCCACGAAAATAAGGTAAGCTATGTACATTTTTAGGGATTTCTTTTTCATTAATAGCAACATTATAAAACTTTTTATGAGTTTTTGATAACATAAATCAATTAAATGAGGTGGGTAGCAGAGATCGTTTCCTATCTTTTTTATGTATTCTATTTTTTGGTCCAGATATTGTGGACTCGTGATACGCAAAGCGCGTAGGAACATAGAAGAAAAAATTTAAATTTTAATATTAAGATGGTGGCCAGAATAAAAATGTACATATGTTAAATTATTTGTGGGTTTTCTATAAATACTGAATTTGCATTGGAAAGGTTCTCTATGTATTAATACATCTAGGAAAGGGATGACATTGTTATTTTCAATTTCAACAGTGAATTTTATGGATGGCACTAAATTATTCAATTTAGACAGTAAATCATTTACATCGATACCACCAGGTAAGACTACTAAGATATCATCGACATATCGGTAACATTTTAAGGGGATAAGTGTGATATTCGGGAGGTGTTGTCTCTCAAAAAATTCCATATATAAGTTTGAAAGGAGAGGTGATAAAGGGTTACCCATGGCCATACCAAATATTTGTTGGTAATATTCTCCATTAAAAATAAATCTGTAATCACAAATACATAACTTAATTAAGGAAATTATGTGACTAACAGACATGGGCAATTCATGCAGTACAAGTTCATTACCTAAATATTCCAGCACAGAGTCAATAGGGATCAATTGCTTATAAACTATCTAAATATCATACTAAACTGTTATCCCCGCTACTAGGAACTGTATCCAATTCACACATCCGGAATTCTCTTGATCTTGTGGAAAAATTAAATAGCATTGTACTAAACCCTAGCAATATTTTTGTCAGTTTTGATGTATGTTCTTTGTTTACAAAAGTCCCTATTGACTCTGTGCTAGAATATTTAATTAATACACTTTGTACTGCATGAATTGCTATGTCCGTTAGTCATATAATTTCCTTAATTAAGTTAGTATTGTTGATTGCAGAGTTTATTTTTTTTTAATGGAGAATATTACCAACAAAAATATTTGTATGGCCATGGGTAACCCTTATCACCTCTCCTTTCAAACTTATATATGAATTTTTGAGAGACAACACCTCCCGAATATCACACTTATCCCCTTAAAATGGTATCGATATGTCGATGATATCTTAGTAGTCTTACCTGGTGGTATCAATGTAAATGATTTACTGTCTAAATTGAATAATTTAGAGCCATCCATAAAATTTACTGTTGAAATTGAAAATAACAATGTTATCCCTTTCCTAGATGTATTAATACATAGAGAATATTTCCAATGCAAATTTAGTATTTATAGAAAACTCACAAATAATTTAACATATGTACATTTTTATTCTGGCCACCATCTTAATATTAAAATTTAAATTTTTTCTTCTATGTTCCTACGCGCTTTGCGTATCACGAGTCCACAATACCTGGACCAAGAAATAGAATACATAAAAAAGATAGGAAACGATCTCTGCTACCCACCTCATTTAATTGATTTATGTTATCAAAAAGCTTATAAAAAGTTTTATAATGTTGCTATTAATGAAAAAGAAATCCCTAAAAATGTACTTAGCTTACCTTACTTTCGTGGATTTGAAACCATAAAATTAATATTTAAATCGTTTAATGTTAATGTAGTGTTTTCTTATAACAATACCTTAAAGATAGATGCTAATTAAGAATAGTCCCGTAACAAATAACAACATCATTTACAAATTCCTTGTAAGGATTGCCCATCGTTTTACGTTGGTCAGTCCTAGTAAAAAATTTATGTGTTCGGATTAAGCAGCATATGTATTCAGTTAGAACAGCCCAGACTTCAAATGCACTGTATTTCATCTGAGTGAAAAATCTCATTGTATTAATTGGGGTGATACTTCGGTAATTGCTAGATCTAATGATTATGTTTCAAGAAATTTACAGGAATCGGCAATTATACAAATCACTAATAAAAACAACCTAAATCTTAGTCTGGGAATGTACCATTTGGACCCATAATATTTGTAAGATGTTATGAAGGACCTCAAAATAAATGAACAACTAATAAATTAGTCCCACATGTATATAGCTATTAATTCTCTCTCTCTCTCTCTCTCTCTCTCTCTGGTTCGATATTCTCTCTCCCTCTTTTTCTTGCTCGATATATATATACATATATATATATATATATATATATATATATATATATATATATATATATATATATATATATATATATATATATATATATATATATATATATATATATATTATATATATATATTTTATACTTTCTTTGTGTAAAAATTCATGATAATAAATTGTATATGCTCCCGTGTTGTTTTCAAAATGTGTTGTTTTTCTGGAAGAATCACTTGTTTACTGCAGGTATCCTTCAGGTGTGGCTAGCCTATGACTCCTCCTCCTCCCTGTAGAATGAATTGCCCTTATGGCTAATCTGGTAGTGTCAGTTTGTATATTAAGCCTTCTTTTGACTATGGTGTTCTTTGTAAAATCAGTATGCCTCAGTAAAGGGTCCGAATAGGACCGAAAGTACTCGGCTAACTCTCTTTTTCATTTTTTTTCCTTTGTTGCAAAAAAAACTTTATATATATGTATAATATATATATATATATCATATATATATATATATATATATATATATATATATATATATATATATATATATATATATATCGATGGTACCTGGTTATTTAATTTAGAGAGTATTGATGTAAATGATTTACTCTCTAAATTAAATAACCAGGTACCATCGATTAAGTTTAATCTAGAATTAGAAAAAGACAATTGCCTCCCTTTCTAGACGTTTTGATACATAGAGAACCATTTCAATGTAAATTCAGTATTATAGGAACCGACTAACAACTTAACTTATGTTCATTTCTTCTCAGGCCACCATCTTAATATAAAAATATCAATTTTTTCCTCTATTGTTTTGTTACGAGTTATTGCGAATTGTCAGTCCACAATATTTGGATCAAGAATTTGAATACATAAGAAAAATAGGGAAAGATTTATGCTATCCTTCACATATATTAGACATTTGTTATAATAAAGAGCCCACAAAAGTTTTATACTGAAAACAACACACAGAAAGAAAATTCTAAGAACATTCTCAGTTTGCCTTATTTTAACGGATTTGAAACCATTAAACCATTGTTAAAAGCTTTTAATGTCCAACAACCTTGTTTCTTCCTATAATAACACACTAAAAAGAATGTTAATAAAAATGGCCCCAGAGAAAGCAACAACATAATATATAAAATTCCATGTATGGATTGTCCCTCATTCTATCTCGGACAGTCGAGCAAGGGCTTAGAAAGTAAGGCTAAGCCAGCAAATACTCTGTAAAAACTGGGCAAAAATCTAATGCATTATTTATTCATTTAAGTGAAAACAACCACCGAATTAATTGGATTGACAGTTCAGTAATTGCACGGTCAAGAGATGTCTTATCACGAAATCTTTTAGAATCTGCTTTAATACAACTTACTTTTCATTGTAATTTCAATGTTAGTCGTGGCCTTTTCATTTTTTAGACCCTTTGTATCTGTAACATGTTTAAGAATGACCTCAAATATATTAATTAACGTGACTTAACAAATAAAAACTCCCATTGCCTTAGAGTTTATTAAAATTTTTATTGTAATGTAATGTCTGTTTCATGTTGTTTTGTGCATATGGTTTTTTGTTTTACGCCAGGTTCCGTATAGCTGTCACCTATAATCCTTTAATTGTCTGGAGATTGTATCTGAGATGATTGTCTTAAACCTTTAATTGCACCCTTTGTTTATGCTTGTTTGGAAGGTTTCTTATCTTCCAGTGTGTCGGATTCTAGGCACTAATCCTTTTATAATCCCTATCTGTCAGTTATACGAACCTTCATGTATTGTCTTTTCTCGTATTTTTGTCAGTATCTGCTTCAGTAAAGGGCTTTTAAGACGAAAGATCTCGCAGACTCCTTCGTTTATTTTTCCTTCGTGGCATTTATCTTTATATATATATCTATATATATATATATATTATATATAATATATATATATATATATAGTATATATATATATATATATATATATATTAGATATATATATCTTCTTCTTTCCTAGCTTTAAAACCCATTTTTATATGGGGTCGCCATTACGAATGAGTCGTCTCCATCGATTCGTGTCTTGTGCCTCGTTCTCATTTATACCATTCAATTCCATATCTTCCCTTACACAATCACGCCATCTCTTTCTTGGTCTTCCCTTCTTCCTTCTACCCCGCACTTCCATTTCCATCGTATGTCTTCCAACATGACGTTCTTCCTTCGTAACAGGTGTCCATACCATCGAAGCCTTCCTTCCTGTATTTTCTTCGATATTTCAGCTACCTTTGTTGATCCTCTTATATACTCATTTCTAATCCTATCTTCCTTGTTACTCCCGACATCCATCTCAACATTCTCATTTCTGCTACATCCATCTCTCTCCTCTGTTTTCCTCATACTTGCCGTTTCTGTTCCATATAACATTGCTGGTTCTGACCACCGTCCCTATTGGAACTTTCCTCAATTTCAGAGGGACCTTCTTGTCACAGAGTACCCCTGATGCAGACCTCCAGTTATTCCATCCTGCCTGAATTCGGTGTCTCACCTCTTGGTCCATGCTTCCACTATCCTCCAATACGGACCCTAAGTACTTGAACTTCTGTACTTTCTTTATTTCTTCCCCACCCAATCTTATGCTACTTCCACCGTCCTCAGTAATACTAGAACACATATATTCGGTTTTTGATCTGCTTATTCTCATTCCTCTCTCCTCAATTCT
>NC_061087.1:67375732-67378232 GCF_015104395.2 Macrobrachium nipponense | reverse complement strand
GTAAGATATCACACGTGTCGATATGAGATATATCGATTCGCTAAACCAATTCCATCGGAAATGAAACTCACGAATGTTCTAAATGGTCGGCCATTATAATTACAATTACAATTATAATTACAATTACAATCATAATTACTTGTCCTATTGTCAAATTACAATTACAAAGATGGAAATAATGGCAACTACAATCATAATCATAATTACTCATAATTAAAAATTCAAAATTGTTATTACAGTTAAAAATTCTTATATCCTATTTGTTCCTCAATTATAATTTGTACAACTATGGAGGGAAAAACATACAAAATGCAGATTGTTGCAAAAAAAAAAAAAAACTATACCTGAGTTTGGTCTCATAATCGTAAGCCCCTCTTTCCATAGAAATAACAGAGTGAATTCTATGGAAAATCTGAGTTAACCAGCAATATTAAAAGTAAATGTATTCATAACAGGAAGTGAGAAAAATCCAGTCACCCAACTCTCCCACAGTCAGCCTTTCAACAGTTACATCGATTCTCTAGGCTGCGTATCAGAAGTGATATCCAGCAGTTGTTGCTGAGCGTTATGAACATCCGTGAGTTTTATTTCCTCTTGAATTGGGTTGCCGAATCGATATATCTCATATAGACACGTGCAAAGTGCTTGCACCTCAATGTGAGTGTAAGAGAGGTCCATACTGAGATACCGTTGATTTCATCTTGTCCATATTTATGAACTACATAGGAAAAGATAAACTTAAATTTTCGAGGTTGTCTCGAGGCGATATGCCTCGATTAAACAAGTTTTTGCAATATCGTTCTGCGGTAATTTCAAGACTAAGATATATAAGTATATATACATACACACACACACACATACACACACACACACACACACACACACACACACACACACACATATATATATATATATATATATATATATATATATATATATATATATATATATATATAGTATATATATATTGTTACGAAGTGCCAAGTATCTTGGTTACCATTTATCAATTATTACCTCACAAAAGCCAGACACCTGAACCCTCATAACACGTTTAAACGACTGAATACATAAAGGCACAGTGATCCCTTAACACTTACCAGTATTGCAGAAAATCAGACTAAGTTCATCAAAACCGGTGTGAGGTTATCTTGTAAGTAATTAAATTAATCAAAGGGCATCACTCCATCAACACCTTTCAAAACTCTAAAGTATTTCCCTGATTTTTCAGAAGTCTAAGTACTACCCTGGTTGTAAGTCACTTCAATTAAATTGAAGGAAAGCAAATCAATTACCACTCTATGTCTCTACCTATCATAAATATAGTCATAACCATATATACTTATACTGGTGTAAGATAAAGAAAACACTTATAAAAATTTTAAATACAAAAATTTATTATTAAATTCAAAATTTATAAGTGAAATTCACAATATCAGGGAAAATTACTGTTACTTGAAAACAAAGTAAAGTTTAATTAATTCTTGAATCAAATTAAGTTAAAATTAAAATCAAAATTAATTTATCACAAAATTCAAGAAAATTAATTCAATCAAAATTCAAAAGTGTTAGGCAATAACTGAAAATTTGAAATTAATTCACAAGTGCTAAACAACAATAAAACTTGAAAAGAATTCTAAGTAAATGCAAATCAATTCACAAGTGTTTAAATTTAATTAAATGTGCAATGATAAAGCAATGAAAATAACTAAGTCAATTAAATTGTGAATGCAAATGAAAATATAAAACAAAAAGACACACTTCAATAAGAAAATGAATAAGTGCACAAACAATGGAACAGACACAAACACAAAAATATCAGCAATGTGTAAAAGTGTAAATCTTTTCATTCAAAAACACTGAAACCAACAGTTTTTTTACCAAACCTTCGTAACAGACAACAGTTCATATCAATTATTAGTTCAACACAATTCCTATCACTTCAATTAAATTGAAGGAAAGCAAATCAATTACCACTCTATGTCTCTACCTATCATAAATATAGACATAACCATATATACTTATACTGGTGTAAGATAAAGAAAACACTTTATATTATAAAAAATTTTAAATACAAAAAATATTATTAAATTCAAAATTTATAAGTGAAATTCACAATATCATGGAAAATTACTGTTACTTGAAAACAAAGTAAAGTTAATTAATTCTTGAATCAAATTAAGTAAAATTAAATCAAAATTAATTATCACAAAATTCAAGAAAATTAATTCAATCAAAATTCAAAAGTGTTTAGGCAATAAACTGAAAAAAATTTGAAATTAATTCACAAGTGCTAAACAACAATAAATCTTGAAAAGAATTCTAAGTAAATGCAAATCAATTCACAAGTGTTAAATTTAATTAAATGTGCAATGATAAAGCAATGAAATAACTAAGTCAATTAAATTGTGAATGCAAATGAAAATATAAAACAAAAAGACACACTTCAATAAGAAATGAATAAGTGCACAAACAATGGAACAGACACAAACACAAAAAATAT
>NC_061087.1:67370480-67375232 GCF_015104395.2 Macrobrachium nipponense | reverse complement strand
ACAAACAGACACTATCATGTGACATTAGGTATACACCCATTATGGGTTACAAAGAGAGAGAGAGAGAGAGAGAGAGAGAGAGAGAGAGAGAGAGAGAGAGAGAGTGAGAAAACAAATTTCTTACAGGATACTACAGGACTATATAAATGTGATTTTATCGCGTAGCGGTAAATTAGAGATAAAATAGTTGAAGAAATGATGAACTCATAATTGTAAGAAAAACATCAAGTATCAAGATCTCGGACTTTAACTTCATAAACTGGCATTTTTTTCTTTTAAACATGTATTTCGAAGAGGATTAATTCATCTTGATAACAATTCTTTTCAGTATCGATATATTCCTGGTTGGACACTCCATCTCCCGACTAATTTCATGTAAATTTAAATTTTTGTCTAATGTATTATAATGATGCTACAAAAAGCAATTTAGTTTTATAGATATCTGTCGCTCTACAAACGTTGAATCGGGAAAAACTATATTTTAAAATTTTGTATATATAATTTTTGCTAACAAATTGTTTTCCTCTCTTCCTTTCCATGGACATTTCGAACTTACGACAGGAAAAACGTGGACTCTAGGACAAAATACGCAGGAAAATATATAGTAGCAACAATGTGCGGCGGACGTGTAGGAGGTCTCTCCCACATTTCTTTATAAAAAAAGAAGGGTTTTCGTCCTTGGTGATTATACCTCTTATAGTAAGCAATGGGTTAAAAGTGTCTCTACGTAATACCCGGCGTGTAAGCCGGAGAGTGTTGTGTTATTGCATATATAATAGTAGACATTCTGCTCTAATCGGTGCCCTCGAATCTTTGAAATTACAGCTTCTCGAGGCCTGTTGGTTCTGGGAAATGAGTAAAAGAATGCAGTGTATGTGCTAGTGCTTGTCCATCCCTTTACCACAAAAATGTCATCCGATCAACCTCCAACCGTAGCGCCCCATTCACAAGTACCGTACTAGCGAACAACTGTCATTACTTTATACAGTACCAATCGAACTGTTCCAACGTCGAGTCTGCTAAACAATCTGTCAGTGATGTCTTCTCCGATGAGAAAATTAACTTTGTTATATACGGAATGCAAAGATCTGATACCAGAAAACATTATCAAGGAGCATTCCGCGAAAAACCTTTCCTGTCACAAGAAAATATCTTATATATACGTATATCTGTCTCTAGGTGGCTAAAGACCTGCTTGGTGGAAATCTACACAGATGACCCTTACAATCTGCCTCCAAAGGGGCCTGCTGCCTAAGACTACCTGCGGTGTACCACACGGAAGACAATGCGTTCCATACAGCAAAATTCCTCTCAGAAATAATTGGAAAAGCTCAGAAATAAAACTAAGGAAATAAATGAAAAATTTTCAAGAATATGGGAAGTGCTCAAAGGATTAAAGGAATCCCTAGGCAGTCTTAAAACGATGGTAATAAACAACAATCTTGCACGGATCTTGGATACGATCAAAGAAGTGAAGGAACCATTAGACAATCATACAGAAAGCCACCAGACTCCTTTGAATACGGCTTCCATCATTTCCTCGCCTCTCAGCAACATTGGAGAAGTGAAGGTGCGACATGAAGTCGAGATGGCTATACCCACCCTGGTGTCAACTGGCCTCTTTCACTCGGTTGAAGTGCCACATCACCTATAGACCGCTCTGAGGGGATCGCTGAACTCATAACCTCCTCTCCCTCCCCAGTGCCTCCGTAGGAAGATAGATCTTCAGTGACAATAACCAGCCTGTGAATCTCCCGACCTTATCTCTTCCCCAAAATCCCCCATCGTGGATGTAGATCATGAGGGGTCTGGCAGTTGGCAGACATAAACAAGTAGAGAAAAGAAAAGAACCTCTCGTTTTCACTCTGGACCATGGCCCAACAATCGTAGTCATTCATCGGTGATACTCGAAGCCATGGTGTAGAAAGTCAAGTGGCACTATCATGTTAATTATCTTCTGTAATTTTAAATCTACATTGGTCGAGTTTAATTTTTTTTTTAAGTTAAATGTTACCATACATTGGCTGGTGAGTATTCTACGTTAAATTAACGAGAGTGTTGCTTTGCTTTTTCCTCTACTAGATAATTAGCAAACAACTCAATTAATGCTTTCGATTATATTTTAGTTTTCTCAGAGTGTGAGTGACTGTGTGGGGGGTTGCAGTTGGGATGAATGTCGCCTTTCCAAGGCAGTTTGGGCCATACCTTCATCCCAGAAGCTTTTAGTGCCGCAGCTACCCTATTAACAACTCTATGTTGTTTTGAAGATTTTCTTTGTGTTATTCCATTGGAAGTATTGACCCGCCAGTGTGTGAAGAGCAACCTACTGTGTACGTATTAATCACGGGTTACGTCTTTTGGCCTCACAGGGACTTGCAGCACTTGCGACCTCCCCTGCCTTTTTCCCTGGTGGAGGAGTCCTCGGATAGACAGGGCTGTCGCTGGATCCGGTAATTTTTCATAAGAGTCCACCCACCGATTTTTGCATGGAAAACCATTTTTCTGGTAGTTTTCTTGTTGTTTTGTTGTGTTCTGATGTTATTTCCTTGTGCAAAACCTTTCTTTTCCATTGACCACCACCCTAAATATCACAGCTTTAATGGGGCCACCTAGGTGGGAACCAGGGGTTTTGGGTCGGGGAAAACGAAGGCGAGCAATAAGCGCAAGATAATAACAGCAGAACACAACAAGACAGGAATAAAACTAACAGAAAAAATGGTTTTCCATGCAAAAATAACATGGTTAACTATTTCGAGCTCGGTTTTATAAATTGTCCCATTTTCTAAAGCACAATTTACAAACGTGGGTAATACAGAAAATGAATAAGAAAAGCTGTCTAACTTAACGAACCCACCTAACCTAACCTAGGGGGAGGTTATCCTTACCTAGCAGAGGGACTTCGCCCCCACTACGACCCCCCTCCCCCTTGAAAAAATCGTACCTAATATTATCTTCAATGACAAATTATCTTAGTGTATTATTTGGAGTCTGAGGATTCCTGATGATGTGTAGCAACGACACCAGAAGGACTGGCGGAAGGGGAAGCTTCACTGGGTCCTGGTTGGGTGGTATGTGGATATAGTTTCCCAGCAGCAATGAAGAAAGTATGAAGCAGTAACTCAGAATTACTTACTGACCCTAATAAATATGTGCCAGGAGATGTACTGTTGGTAATACTATCTCCCAATACCGGACCTAAGCATAGAAGACTTACTGTTCTTCCATAAGTGCTCAATATTCTGAGTATGAATTTCTGGATTGGAGGGATCCACATTCTCTTTACTGTGATTAATGGTCAAGTGTTGGTATCCATAGTCACTAATTTTCTTATATGAACCCACTCGTCACTCACAATTATTCTACTGGGCTTAATGTACTTTTGAATAAGAGGGATTAATGTGAACTGAATGATACCTACCCCAGATTCGTCCGTTTTAAGTTTTATAAGTCCTCGCTTTACTCCACAGAATTCTACAAAAAAGCATGGAGTACACTCCTTCTCAAGGAAATTGATATGAAGCAAGCCGCCATACAGAAACTTGATACCAGTGTTACTCAACTCAGGAATATATTGCATAATGATATATCAATTTTGGACTGCTTATTATTTCAAAAACTGTTTACCAAACATATTAATGATTTTGTATCCAGTATTTATCAACGTCACCAAAGAAAACTTCGGAACTTGGGTGTTGTTACTCCTGTTTTTAACCATAGAAACAACTGTTTTTTTAATTTTTCTAACTATGTCCTATGTCTTGTCAAAGAGACTAGAGTTTTTATTGTCTTTTGGTCTTGACTTTTGCTTACCTTCCTTTAGACCTGACTATGCCAGATTCTTTTATCCATTTGAAGTGCTGTTTCAACGACTTATAAAGTTGGACATAGATAAAAACATCAGAAACTTGCATCAAAAAATATCTGCTCTGGTCCACAAAACTTATTCACAGCTAAAAATCTCATGGACCCCTTTTTTCAGAAAAGATGATTTAAATATACTTTTGTCCTTAAGAAAACGTGAAGACTTGGTGATCTGTAAACCGGACAAGGGCAAAGGCGTGGTTTTATTAAATAAAAATGGTTACATAACTAAAATGGACAATATACTTGCAGATACCACGAAATTCAAACATCATGGTGATCCTAATTTTTTAGATATCTATAAGAGGGAAGATAAGGTTAACAGATTTCTGAGAAAATTAAAGACAGATAATATCATAGATGAAAATACTTATCATAAACTGTTTGTTTCTGGCTCTGCCTTCAGTATCTTATATGGCCTTCCTAAGGTTCATAAATCCAATACACCAATTAGACCGATTATGGCTGCCTATAATAGTCCATTCTTCTCAATTTCAAAATTTGTCGTGTCCTTATTGAGTGAGCATGTTTCCAGTCAGTATATTTAAAAAAACGGGTATGAGTTTCAAAATCAAATTATCAACCAAGATGAAGAATTATATATGGCTAGTTTTGATGTGGAATCTTTATTCACAAATGTCCCACTTAACGAAACTATTGATAATATCATTGACAAAGTGTTTCCTGACGAAGAATATATTTCTCATGGTTTTAGCAAATTGCTTTTTAAACAACTTTTAGAACTCGTAGTACAAGATTCTATGTTTATTTTTAACCAAAAACTATACTCTCAAGTGGATGGTGTGGCTATGGGTTCCCCTTTGGGCCCCATATTTGCTAACTTTTTTATGTCTCATGTGGAACAGAAATTCTTAGAATCTTGTTCTTCAG
>NC_061087.1:67350480-67365480 GCF_015104395.2 Macrobrachium nipponense | reverse complement strand
CAGCCACTATATGTTAAATTTTGCATGGGAGTTCGTGGGAGTTGAGGGGGTCGGAGCCTATAAGAAACTTGACTCTCTACACTATGGCATCGAGCATCACCGATGAATGACTACGATTGATGGGCCTCAGTCCAGAGTGAAAACAAGAGGTTCTTTTCTTTTCTCTACTTGTTTATGTCTGCCAACTGCCAGACCCCTCATGATCACTCTCATCCACTAACTTGTTGAAGGCTTCCACACACGCGACCTCAAATACAAAACTGTGTCCTTTCTTAATCAGATTAGTTATGGGAGCGCTTATTTCCGAGAAATTTGGTACGAATCTACGGAAATACGAAACCATCCCGAGTTGTTGGGATTGGGAAATTCACGATAGCTTCTATGTTCCTATCCTTAGGACAGATTTTACCAAGACCTACCTTATGTCCTAGATAAATAATAGAGGCTTTCCCAAATTCGCATTTCTTTAGATTAAGAACGAGATTCGCTTTGGTAAGGGCCTCTAAGACTCTCGTCAAAGTCCTTACATGATCCTCCCAAGTCTCTGAAAATATCACAAGATCATCTAAGTACACGACACAGTTGTTGATGCCATTTAAATCTTTATTCATTAACCTTTGGAAGGTACTTGCTGCGTTCTTCAAGCCAAAAGCCATAACTTTGGGCTCAAAACTACCAAATTGCGTTATAAAGCCTGAAATTTTCCCGGCTCATTCACTTAAAGGTACTTGCCAATAACCTTTAGCCAAATCAAGATTTGAGATGAACTTGGAATTTCCCATTCTATCTAAGCAATTGTCAATCCTGGGTAAGGGAAAATTACTTTGCTTCATTACACTGTTTACCTTCTGGAAATCAATGCACAATCTATCTGATCCATCTTCCTCTTTCACCAGAACTACCGGCGAACTCCACTCACTCTCGCTAGGTACTATCAAATCATTATCTAGCATGTAACTAATTTCCTTCCTCACAGATTCTGCCTTTTCTGGGTTCAGACGATATGGACTTTGCCTAATGGGTTTTGTGTCCTGCAACTCAATATCATGTTCTAAAAAATTGGTTAGGCCTAGTTTGTCAGTAATAGTTTCAGGATAATTCACTAAAACATTATGTACTTCCCACACCTTTTCCTCTTCTAAACCATGATTAAAAACTTCGAAATTCTTAAGCCCCTCGGAGTTTTTCTCAAAACTAATTTCTTTCTGGGACACCATTACAACAAGCATGGGGGCGTTCATTATATTTCTTGAGTAAATTTACATGCCGCCACTTTGCTCTACGTTTACCCATATCTATTAAATAATTCAGATTCCTCCTCTTCTCTAAAATTTAAAAAGGACCTTCAAACTTATACGATAAAGAGGGTCCTTCTTTCTGGTCTAATACTAAAACTTTATCCCCTACACAGAGATGTCTCTCTTTCGCTCTAAGATCATGTTTCCGTTTAGTCTCCCATTGACTCTCCCTCTCGTTCTCGTTCGCTAGTTGCCAAGCATCTCTTAATCTGTTTTTATAATACTCTAGATTAGTGATGTAGTCCTTACTACCTTCTTTATTCATTAAGTTACATTTTAACATTTCCAAAGGACCTTTAGCCGTGTGACCGAAAACAAGCTCAAAAGGACTAAATCCTGTAGTGTCGCTCGGTGCTAACCTTAAAGCTAACAGAACAAATGGCAACTTTTCTTCCCAGTCATGTTCAAAGTTCTTACACAATTTCCGTAAGCAACTCTTTAACGTTTGACAAAATCTCGCCAAAAAGGCCTTGTGATTCAGGATGGTAAGGTGTGGAAGTTACGAGTTTGATGCCTAACTCTTTCATTCTATCCATGAAATATTTGGATGCAAAATTACTTCCATTATCCCTCTGTATAGTGCGAGGCACACCAAACTTAGAAAAGTAATTCAACAATCGTTTAACTACGGTCCTCGTGTTACTGCTTCTTACGAGTACCGCCTCGGGATAGCGAGTTAGTCTATCAATGATTGTCAACAGATATATATTCCCTCCCTTACTTCTAGGCAAACGTTCAACCATATCGATAACTACATTCTCAAAAGGTTCGCCTACTGAAAAAATATTACACAGCGGAGCTCTGGTGATTCCTTGATCGGTTTCCTGGCAATTTGGCATTCATGAAAGCTTAAAACATACTTCTTTACATCATTTTTCATTTTAGGCCAAAAGAACGCCCTACTAATACACTTGAAAGTTTTATTTACTCCCAAATGTCCTTGCTCATCATGTGCTAACTTTAAAACTAGTTCACAAAGCTTCCTAGGAACTACTGATTGTTCTGTGATTTCATCTTTACTACCTGACTTAGGACGAACATAACGACACAAAACTTAGTCCTTTAAACAAAAAGTTTCCTTACACACACATCATCGAGATCATCATCCGGCTCACATTAAAAAATTCGGGTTAGTGTCTTATCCTCTCTCTGCAACTTGACTAGCTAATCCTTATCCAAAAAGTTAGAGCCTAATTTATCACCGTAACTAGTACTAGATACCGGTACATTTACTATGTTACTTTCGACAGCTACGCCTTCCCCTTGGCTATCACTGCCAATGATAGAGTTAGGTCTCTCAGCCACACTCATGCCAAGATCAACCTCGCTACCTCTATCACTCTCGTTCGAATCCACGAACTTACTCTCGTTCGAATCCACGAACTCACTCTCGTTCGAATCCACGAACAAATTATGACCGTAGTCTACGTCTGCATCTAAACCCGACCTAGTTACAACCATTTCATGCACTGGAATATCCCTCACAACAGGATTCACATTCTTGGATAAAGCTAAGTCATTACAGATGATAATGCCAACGCCATCAACGGGCAAACTGTCAACCACTGAAAGTTTCACTTCTCCTGACACTACCTGACTTTCTAAATTCAACTTCACCAAAGGACAATGAACACAAGTGTTAGGAAATCAACCTAACATGAGGAAACTACGCCTTCTGACAGAAATTCACCAAAAATATTCCTAGTCTCTCTTATCACATCATTCCTACTTGACGAAAGGTTAACTAGAGACACTGGTTTCTTACCGTCCTTCCTTTCCAATGCACAATTTCTTGCTAAATGCCCTTTCCCATTACATCTGAAACAAGTTTATTCTGAGCTACTAGATGCCATTTTACTCTTACAAACCTTAGACATATGACCAGGTTTTCCACATGTATAACAGGAATAGCCACTTTTACTCGCATTGTTATTACTAGGACTGAAACCTTTACTGCTTTGTACTCTACCAGACGAAGGATCATTTCGTTTCTTACTAACACTCAAATTATGAGTTAGACTATATTCTTATGCTAACCTGGTTGCTCCTGCAAAAGATACTTCTTGCCTGTCCTTTATATAAAGCTTAATATCAGGGGATACGTTATCTTTGAATTTTTCTAAGAACACTAAGTTCTTCAAACTATCAAAATCCTCTACTTTAGCAGAAGTTAACCAATCAAAAGATAGCCTTTCTAACTTCTTATCGTATTCTACATACGTAATATTTTCATCATTTCTCAAATTTCTAAATTTGTTATGGTACGCCTTCGGTACTAGCCTATACGCGCTATGAACAGTTTCTTTCACAATATCGTAATCATCACATTCCTCCTTAGACATGCAACTATACACAGTAAGTGCCCTATCACTCAAAACTGACTGTAAATATAAAGTCTACACATCTTCAGGAGAACCTACTTGTTCCATTAACTTCTCAAAACACATGAAATATTTCGTTACATCTTCCTCATCAAACTTTGGTACTAATTTCAGCACTTAACTCATACCTAACATATCAGCTTCATTTTCGTTCTCGCCTGTCTGACTGTTACGAGTACTTTCCCTTAACCGAGCAATTTCCAACTCATGCATGGGTTCTTTCTTTCTCTCTTCCTGCTGCATTACCAACATTTCTCTCTCTTGCTGCATTTTCATTACTTCTCTCTCTTTCTCTTGCTGCATTTTCATTACTTCTCTCTCAGCCGCTCTTTCATCTCTCTCATACTTCTCTCTTTCATTTTTCTCAACATACTCACGGAGATCATTCCCCTCTAGACCCAGGAGCTTGCCTGACTCAATAAACTCTTTCACCATCTCACTCATCCTGGTTCCTTCTATATCCTCTCTATTTCAAACTGTTAGTGCTATTCTAAGCAAGGTCGCCACAATGTTACGGCCTCTGAGAGAGGTCCGCTTCAGGTTCGATATGAAATAAAAAAAAAAAAAAAAAAAAAAAAAAATATTTCAACACCAACAGTTGAAACTGGGGATACGAATATAGAAAGAAACACTAACACAACAAAGGTTTATTTACAAGCTTACTAACAAAGATAAATTCAGAATGGTATCTCCTATTTACATATAAAAAGGTAAAATCTTACAATGCATGAACTGGGGGAACAGTGAGGTAATTCAAATACTTGCTGGCCAGATTTGCAATTCCAAGCGATGGCTTCACAAAAGGAGAACTGCGATTGTAGACATCTTCTTGACTGTATTGCAGAAAACAATGTCTACTCTTGATACTTGAAGGGCAGGAACTCCCCAAAACCTCTAACAGGACATCTTCTTCTCTGAAGTCTGCTCAACGTCGAAATAACTTGGTCATCCACTCCTGAAGACGACTTGACCAGAATCCAACCAACTCTCGAGCAACTTTTCCTCTGATCCTTCGTCGGTTCCTTCTCTTATCTCACTCTGATGATCTCTGCTGCTGATCTCTCACTGATAATCTGATCTGTGGCTCTTACTGATGATCTCTTACTCTGTGACTAACTGATGATCTGCCTTCTCCTACTTCGTCCGTCGTATTTATACAGCATTCTGGGGGCGGGGCCTACGGCGAGCGTCACAGACTCCCTGAGATTACCGGAACGATTTAGAAGCATCTAGACGAGGCATTGCATCAGAAATCGCTGCGTTCTCATGTCACATCGGCGCCTGACAAGTTCCACAAAACTCCTGCCGATTCTAGAACCATCATGAGAACAGGTGTCTCCAACAAATGTGCAAGAACCTCCGTGTGGCAGAACTTCTCGAAGATGTGTTTTCCTTTCCTTTATCTTCCTTTGCTATGAAGCAATTACCGTTACAAAGAAAAAATCATGTTAGGTGGATTTCTGAACGCTTGTGTTATTTATTCTTTGTTGAAGGAAAACTTGGAAAGTCCAGGGAGTGTTAGGTGAAGTGAAACTGGCAGTTATTGACAGTTTGCCCATTGATGGCATTGAAATTATTGTCGGTAATGAATTAGCTTTATCTAAGTATATGAATCCCATTGTAAGAGAGATTCCAGTGCCTGAAATGGTAGTAACTAGGTCAGGTTTAGATACAGACATAGACTAGAGTCATAGTTTGTTCGTGGATTCGAACAAGTGTGATAGAGGTGGCGAGGTTGATCATGGCTGAAAGACCTGACTCTATCGTTGGTGACAGTGATAGCCAAGCTGAAGTTGTAGCTGTCGAGAATAATGTATTCGATGTAGTGGAATCAAGTAATAGTTACTGTGATGAATTAGACACTAACCTTTTGAATAAGAGAGAGAAGATGAGACACTAACCCGACTTTTTGAATGTGAGCTGGATGATGATCGTGATAATGTATGTAAGGAAACGTTTTGTTTAAAAGACAAAGTTTTGTGTCGTTATGTTCGTCGTAAGTCAGGTAGCAAAGAGGAGATCACCGAACATTTAGTGGTTCCTAGGAAGCTTCGGGAACTAGTTTTGAAGTTAGCACAAGGTGAGCAAGGACATTTGGGAGTAAATAAAACTTTCAGGTGTATTAGTAGGGCGTACTTTTGGACTAAAATGAGAAGTGACGTGAAGAGGTATGCTTTAAGCTGTTATGAATGCGAAATTGCCGGAAAACCGAATCAAGTAATTCCCAGAGTTCTGTTGTGTAATATTCCTTCAGTAGGCGAACCCTTTGAGAATGTAGTTATCGATATGGTCGGACTGTTGCCTCGAAGTAAGGGAGGGAGTATATACCTGTTAATAATCATTGATAGACTAACTCGCTATCAAGAGGCAATACCCAAAGAAGCTGCAACATAGGGACCATAGTTAAACGCTTGCTAGATTATTTTTCTAAGTTTGGTCTGCCTTGTAACTATATAAAGTGATAAGGGCAGTAATTTTGTGTCCAAATATTTCAGGGATAGAATGAAAGAGTTAGATATCAAACTCATAACTTCCACACCTTATCACCCCGAATCACAAGGCACTGTGGAGCGGTTTCACCAAATGTTAAAGAATTGTTTATTAAGAAATCTGTGTAATAACTTTGAACATGATTGGGAAGAAAATTACCTTTTGTTTTGTTAGCTTTACAGTTGGCACCGAATGACACTACAGGATTTAGTCCTTTTGAGCTGGTTTTCAGTCACACCACTGAAGGTTCCTTTGGAAATGTTGAAATGTAATTTAATGTTTAAAGAAGGTAGAGAGGACTACATAACTTAATGTAGAGTATTATAAAAAAAACAATTTAAGAGATGCTTGGCAATTGGCAAAGGCGAACAAGAATGAAAGTCAAGGGGAGACTAAACGAAAACGATGATCTTAGAGCGAAAGAGAGAAGTTTATGTGTGGGAGATAAAGTTTTAGTATTAGTCCAGAAAGAAGGTCCCTCTTAATGTTGTAAGTTCGAAGGTCCTTTTCCAATTTTAGAAAAGAGATGAAATCTAAATTATTTAATCGATATGGGTAAGCGTGGAGCAAAGTGACTGCATGAAATCCTTCTAAAGAAACATAACGAACGCCCCATGCCTGTAGTAACGGTGTCACAGAGAAAAATTAGTTTTGAGAAAAACTGAAGAGGTGCTTTCAGAATTTTGAAGTTTTTAATCAGAGTTTAGAAAAGGAAACATTAAGGGGAAAGGATAATGTTATAGCTGATAGCCTCTCTAGAGATATTTCGGAATGAGTAGGCTGATGACTTTTCTATTTTTGCACGGTTGGGTGAATGAATTTAGAAGTGTGCTTGTTTAACTGAATTAAAGCTTTATGCAGAATTGTTCCCCTATTGTTTGATTCTTGTTTATCTTTAAAAAAAATTAAATCAGTTTATTTCACTTTTTTTCTTTTGGGGAATGTGTCATGGTAATCGCTCTATAGCGAAGAAACATATATAAAAGGAAAGGAAATTGTATCTTCTTTGAGTAGGTCTGCATCAATGTTGGATTCCCGCATGTGTTTGAGGTGTCTGTTCTCATGATTGTTCGAGAATACTCTGGTGTTTGTGGAACGCCAGCACGTGGCTAGAATTAGAAACGTCTCGTATTGAATATGATGTAACATTTCATAGAAAGCTTTCTAATAAGTTCCTGTCGACGGACGGTGACGTTTGCTGGTCATGCTCCGCCCTTTCAGTCCCACTCTGAGAGCGACGTATATATATATATATATATATATATATATATATATATATATATATATATATATAGATATATATATATATATATATATATATATAGTATATGACCCTGAGGAAGTAGAAAGAATCAGATGATCAGATATAAGAGAAGAAGGAAGAGACGAAAGATAAGAGAGGAAGAGGGCGCATGAGATAGAGAGTGGGGACAGAAACAAAGTCCGAGGGAGGGAAAGAGATATCCCGACGTTGAGTAATCCTTTCAGAGAAGAAACGTCCTACAAGTGTTTTTGAAAAGTAACCCGTCCTTCAAGTTTCAAGACTAGGGCATTCCTTCCTGCAGTACGAAGATAAGAAGCCATCTGAAGTTTCTACTGTCCCCTGTTGTGAAGCCCTCGTTTTGAGTACTGATCTCAACAGCTGCAAAACTGGCCAGCAAGTATTTCATTACTGCACGTTTCCCCTTTTTCACACATTGTCAGATTTAATTTTGTTATGTAAATAGGAGAAACCACTCAACATTTATCTTTGTGAATAAGCTTATAAATAAAAACTTCTGTTGTGTTTGACTTTCTTTTTATATTAGTATCCCGAGTTTCAATTGTTGGTGTTGAATCCTTTTTGTGTATTATGATAAAGAACATGACCGGACTCACCATCCATAACAATCATAAATATGCCTTGTAAGAAGTTTTGTCGTCAACGGGAAACAAGTTCTCGTAATATTAGAAAATATAATGAAAGCCAGAAAAGAACCTCAAAAAATCACTGGGAGAGTTGATAAACACAAAAATATGCAATAATAGAACTCTCCCTACAAAAGCTACTGTAACTAACTGTCTCGTGATTGTAGTTGATGAAAGTTCAGATCCAGCTAGTCTTTAGTTTACATTAGAGGGGATAATATCTCGAAAAAATAGAGGGGGCCAGTTGCCAGGTAGGCTTTTCAAGACACCCTTGAGTGTGACAGTGAGACAAACTTTTACTGCTTTTTTTCTCTAAACATTAGTTTTGTACATTCAAATCTCTATAACTCACCCATTTATGAATGGATTTGAATATCTTCAGAAGCATTATATTCAGTAATATTTTTGGGAATAGTTTCTTTTGGTAATTATTTTTTATTTGTATTATTTTCTTTCATATAATACTTAATATAATATTTTTTTGGTGCTATTTACTATTTTATTCTTTTAGAGTAAATAAACTTAACTTGATAATTTTATTCATCCGTTTTTGTTCTTCGTGAACTTTGATTGGGTTTTTTAATATCTGAAATTAATTAATAAATAATGCTTGAGAAGGCTTTCAAATTTGCAACAAAAATGCAAATGTCTGGTAAAAATGAAAATTTACTATAAAAGTTATCATGTACATTCATAGTTTTGCTTCTAACGTACCGAGAATTAATATAACTTTCAATACATAATTCATCTATTAGGTAAACAAAGGCTTAGTGGGTTTTAAAGCCGTTTGGGAGACCTCGCCCGTGTCGAACCAAATCTACGGGTTAACTATTTTCAATTCTGTCTTATAAGAGGGATCATACAGTTACCTGAAAAAATTACGTAAATGATATATGTGAACATTTGTTCACTTCCAAATTAAAGAGACGTTCAGAAAGGCGTAAAGAATAATGACGGCAAAATATAATCATATAAGGAAACAAGAACAATTCGGGTTAATCATAAGGAATGATTATATGCTGTTGGTAAACGCAACTGCAGTTCGTTGAAAAGTTAATCTGGGAAAAAGATAATTACTAAAATATGAGTAATCTTTATCCAAACATTTTGATCCTTTACATGGTCTTCGTTAACTAGGCTTGAATTGGCACAGAGATCACTCTATTTTAACCGGTTACCCGATTCTAGTCATTTATGTTGACTCACTAAGGATCGTCAGGTCAGATTAACAGATTTTTTCCACTTTCAGATCACTATACTACACGAACTCGAAATACCCAAAAAATTAATATATTAAGAGAGTTAAATCAAATATAACATTTGATCACAAATCAGATAGATGACAATATACAGTAATTACGTCTTCTAAGGGTGCCCATTAAAGGTAGATAATAATTCTGACACCTTTTTTTATGCAATTGTAAGGAAATTTTACAGTGTCTTACTGATAAAACTAAGCAAAAGTTTATGAACATTTTTCTGCATACGTACACACACATGCACACACACACGCACGTCAGATTGTCACACAATGAAAATGCTGAGCAATCTCTGAACCGTAGACTTTGAGATATGAAATTGTATAATATCAATATCGAAAAATAATGAACTGACTTAATTTGAATTTGAGTTACTGATAAAAAAATTATGAAATTATATATCGGCGATACACAAGAACAATTTGATTGGTTTTGTCTGTGTCTCTTCCTCTACTCCGATTTTCACGAAGGCTCCTCGGGTGTTTGGGCTCGAAGCGAGAGCCATTTACGGTTAATCAATTAACGTTCCACAACAACCCCACACAGGCGCCCCCCTCTCTCTCTCTCTCTCTCTCTCTCTCTCTCTCTCTCTCTCTCTCTCTTAGGCAATTACAAAACATTCTACACACACACACGCACACACAACTCACCATCTCACACACGCATTTGCAATTCACAGAATCTAGATGGCCCTTGTAGATGAATTATGCTGTTTGATCTTTCTTTTCTTCAGTTGCAAAATTTGCATAACTTTGCATAACTTCTCGACCATGTTTATGTAAGAGGTAGGGAGCATCGATAGCCAGGCCCGTCTTTAACTGAAGCATAGTTCGCATTAGCCCGTGTATGGTAATGACCCAGTGATGTAAACACAGCGAAATAATTCCGAATACCTTTATTTTTCTTGAACTTACGACGAAGAGTTTCACACTGTTTACACAGATCTCTTCGTATTGCATATTAGTTTTTTGGACTTTTGTTCGTTTTATTGTTCACCGCCTGAACAGTCTTCTGGCATGCCTTTATTGGCAATTGTGAACATTACATACATATATATATATATATATATATATATATATATATATATATATATATATATATATATATATATATATTATATATGTGTGTGTGTGTGTGTGTGTGTGTGTGTGTGTGTGTGTGTGCGTATGAATAAGCGAATACAACAGGAAAAATGGCAAAAATTCGTTACCAAGCACTTTCGTCCTTTAATAAGACATTGTTGAGACTCAAATAAGACATAATTGAAAAGAAAGTTACAAGGTAAACTAGAAGATCATGAATACAAAAAGGTAAAAATCAAATAGATAATCCAGGATAATCGGAGATCACAAGGTCATAAACTAAAAAAAGGACTTACTATGAGAGAAAATTTTATACAATTGAATACATTAAGTTTGTTGCTTATATTAATCTAATTTTTTTTTTCATTATGAATACATCATTTTTAAACAAACCAAGCCGTAAATTTGTTAAAAACTTCCGTTTTTTTTATTTGATGGAAACCAGATTCAATGATTTTCATTTCAACTGTGTCGTTACACGGCATTAAGGATCTTGTCTGACACCAGTTAATAGAATGTTCTAAATCTCTAATATCTACGAACAATGCATTAGATATTTAGCCAGCTCTCACTGAATATTGGTGCTGTTTGATTCGTTTGTGAAAGTAATTTTTTAGTTTTTCAGTAATATATTTTATCACACTTTTTACAGGGAATATCATATATGCAGCTAGAAAAATCTTTCGATTATTTCTTATTATTAAAACCTTGACATTAGTATTACTGAAAACAACATTCATGTTGAAAACCTTTAAAATTCTAGGAATTTCTAAAAACCTTTCATCATACGGTAATTTGAAAATGTGTATTTTACTAAATTCAATTTTGTCATTGATTAAATAAAATGTTTTTCTAACTCTTTTCCATACTGCACCTACAAAAGTCCTTGGGAATTTAAGGTTCAATTCAATATCATAAATAATTTTAATATCAGTGTCAACAAACTACTGACTACAGGCACGCAGAGCTCTTAAGAACATTGCAGAAAAAACAGAGAATTTAACATATTGATCATGATTAGAATAATAATAAACAAACGAGGCTATATTTATATCTTATGTTCGTTTCTCTCTCATTGTCTGAACACTTTTGTATATTTCATGTTACTAATATATAGCGTATTGTTTTCCAAATTAAATTGCCTTTGACCAGCATGTTTATCTGCACTGCTCTGAAATCCTTAATCTAGCTTTCGGGATTTTACTAAATTTGTACTGTCCGATCGCATATGCCTGTTTGTTTTCAAAATGTATTGTTTTATGACTGTGGCTGCTTTTAAAATTTATATTATAGCTAACGTGCATTTTTTTTTCTTTAAAGTGAATTGGACCATTTTTTTATTCCTGTAATGGCCGTTTGTATATATTTACCTGTACTATGTCTCTCTCTGTTTTGATCAGTCTTGCCTTAAGTAAAGGGTCGTTAAGTTCGAAAGACCTGGGCATTTCTCTCTTTTTCATTTTCCTCCGTGGCATTACTTTTATTTATACATAGCAGCACGTTTTATATATTTCGTGATCAAGTTACTCATCATGATGGCCACGTTGACTTTTACTTTCCTGTTCCCACTGCTGAGTTGCTTCATCACCTCTTTTTCAAATTCCTTATTGGTGGCGCACTCTACTAGAATTCACTTGAATTTCCAGAAAAAAGTCTTGCGGAACAAGTATTACCTAAATCTTTGCTACCACGCACGTATAAGAAGATATTAATACCAACATCCTTTTAATGAATTTAGTTCAATGATGTTAAAACGTCACATTGCTGCCGTGAAATTGTAGGAAAAGGAGAAATTTAAAGAATTGGAAAAAGCCCGACGTACTTTTAACTACACGATTCCCGCTGATTGGAAGCAAATTAAGGCAGGAAATGTATGGAAAACTTTGTAGAACCACAGACACATTGATTAGAAAACTGGATAGAAAATTCAACAACCTTATCGACAACAGTGATTGGACCAACAATGCTAAAAGTGATTATGTAGTGAATTTATTAAGCAAGCAAATAAGTGAAAATGTGGTGTGTTCATTAGGGTTTGGTTTGCTGTTCTTCATTTGCAACAAACCTTCAGTTTTATCAATAGCGACATATTTATAAATTTGAAAAATACTGTGACCTACCACAAAACCATATAGACATTATCCAAGTCATAACATATAGCGATATGTAAGCCTATCATAGAAAGGATTTCCCGGCTCCCAACAAAAAAATGTAAAAGAATTAAAGAATGATTCCAATAGTTTAGTAGTTCTGGACAAAAATGACTACGCATGCTACTTTACTAGAAGATGAAACAACTTACAAAAAACTCACAAAGAATCCGTTGGACCAAGTAAATATAATTTTCAATATCATTATAAAACAAACTCTTAAATATAAAAAAAGAATTTTTGTGTAAATTAACTGTAAAGAGTCCCTCATTACCTTATTTATATGGCCTTGTTAAAGCTCATAAGGAAAACAACTATGCGGCCAATTATTAGTACTGTAGGATAAGTTGCTTGTAAGCTATCTAAATATATCACTAAATTGTTATCCCCATTACCTGGAACTGTATCTAATTCCCCCATCCGGAATTATCTTGATCTTGTGAAAAATTTAAATAACATTGTATTAAACCCTAGTGATATCTTTGTCAATTTTGGTGTATCTTTCTTGTTTGCAAAAGTCCGTATTGACTCTGTGCTAAAATATTTAAGTAATTAACTTGTATTGCATGATTTACCTATGTCCGTTAGTCACATAATTTCTTTGATTAAGTTGTGAGTTTGTGATTGCAGATTTCCTTTTAATGGAGAACATCACCAACAAATATTCGGTATGGCCATGGGTAACCCCTTATCAGCTCTCCTTTCAAAGTTATAAATGGAATTTTTTTAAAGACAACACCTCCCAAATATTACACTTGTCCACTTAAAATGGTCCACATGTGTAGATGACATCTTAGTAGTATTACCAGTTGGTATCGATGTAAAAGATTTATTGTCTGAATTGAATAATTTAGTATCATCCATAAAATTCACTATTAAAATTGAAAATAACAATGTCATCCATTTCTTAGATGTATTAATACATAGAGAGTCTTTCCAATGTAAATTCAGTATTTTCAGGAAACCCACAAATAATTTAACATATATACATTTTTATTCTGGACACCATCTTCATATTAAAATCTAAATTTTTTCTTCCATGCTCTTACGTGCAAAAGATAGGATATGATCTTTGCTACGTGCAAAAGATAGGAAATGATCTTTGCTAACCACCTCATATAATTAGTTTATGATATCAAAAAGCTCATAAAAAGTTTTAGTGTCGTTAATAATGAAAAAAAACTAAAAATATACTAAGTTTGCCTTACTTACGTGGATTTGAAACCATAAAATCAATATTTAAACCTTTTAATGTTAATGTTGTGTTCTCTTATAACAATACCATTCAAGGTATGCTAATTAAGAATAGTCACGTAACAAATTACAAATTCCTTGTAAAGATTTCCTGTCGTTTTATGTTGGTCAGTCAAGTAAAGATTAAGATGTACAAATAAAGCAACATATCTATTCAGTTAGAACATCCCCGACTTCCAATGCATTACTTATCCCTCTGAGGGCTCTGTAATTGCTAGGTAACATCCCCTCACATCCAGAAGTCAAGCCCGTTTTTCATAAGTTTGAGAAAGCACTCATCATACTACACCAACTGAAAAGGCAAAACATTTTTTAGAAGAAAGCCTCAAGGATCAAGTACCTCCAAAAATATATGGATTCGGGAGATGGACTTTGCAATCAGACCCCTTCCACTTCTCATATGAATTTCCTAGAGGAAAGAATCACAAACACGACACCTTTGTACTACGCAGAGTAATATATGTAACTCGGCCTAATCTTCGTCTCCTGACAACGGACCACATATACAGGTATTTGGTTTCATTATGTTCTGACATTGCTGTCTATAATAGCACAAGTCATTCCAACAGACTTTCCCGTAAGTTAAATAACTTAGTAAGCAATAGCGCCTAGAATAATCTTGAGCAACAAGATGAATCTTTAAATTTATCTAACAGTCCCCTTACTGTAAACCAACACTTAGTCTTGAATCTAGGCTCATCCTTTGCCCTTATGCCAGACCGGTAAAATAACCTAGACTTTATAGTTGCTTTTGATAAATTCATATTAGATAAAAACCGCAGCCTAGAAGAGATATGTATAAAATGCATTTTACTAAATACTGTAACTAACCTTCATAAGAATTATCCTGTCCCCCATAGATTTATGATAGCCATCCACTCGCAAAAAGGTTGGATGTTGTAATAAGTAGAACCTACAAAGATGGCAAAATCGTAATCATGGACAAAGACTTCTACCAGCTTTCGTCTTTAAGGTATCCTGACCATATAATTGATAAAGTGATTCATAAAGTAAGCATAATTTTCTACCGACCCCTTAAAAACAAGACCAGAGAGACACCCAACAATAAAATAAAAAGCCTGGACAGGATTAAGATTATGATTATGAGGCGTGAGATTCATTTGTTGTAACTTGTGTTTGTAACACGCCAAATGGCCCTACCCTTATAGTTTTAAATT
>NC_061087.1:67335480-67345480 GCF_015104395.2 Macrobrachium nipponense | reverse complement strand
CTGGTTGACCTCTTTAGTTTAGTCTTTTATATATATGGAATAACATTCCATATTTTTATATGTAATTCATTACATAAAAGCTCGGTCAGCTACCAAACCAACTACTAATTGAATTATACTCAAACTTGACTTTGCATTTGACTTATAGGAGGTGATACAGACACTATGTGAATGTATATAGATAAATAGGAAGTACTTATAAGTAAAAAAAAATTCATGGTGTACACAAATACAGATTCAAGTAATAAAATATTAGACATAATATGCATATAATATTCCTAAATAATAGTGATCACGTGATATATACTGATACAGTTTTTCACTTCATCTCTTTAAGATACATATGCTACAGAAAATACTAATGTACTCTGATAATCGCATAGAATGAAGATTAACATGATAAAAATCATATTTTAACTGATAAAAAATTTCATATATGAATTGATATTAATTAAGTTTATGCTGATTGATTCGTTGATTTTTTATGCTAACTGTTATATATCTGCAGTTATTGGTAAGATAAAAGGAAACAGATTGATTATAGGCTACCTGATTTTTGTTATACATATGTATATGGATTCATATAATTATGATTAATATATGTACACTTTAAATAGATTCATATTGCGTACACGCAAAGATATATTTCGATTCTGTTATTTATGATCATTTATATATAGAATACATGACACTTTATATATATAGGATACATGATACTTTATATATATAGGATACATGACCGAGGTTATACTACTACACATTTAACTAGCGTTCGAACAACTTTTCGTCCATTACACAGTTCCAGACAACCACCTATAGCCAAATGAAAGGGCTAATTCCAAATGGTTAAAACAAGGGGAAAATTTGCCTGGGCGGGGTCCAACATTCTATTTTGCGCTCATACTTGTTCTCTGCATCCTAAGCCACACGAATACGTTCGCAATGAATAAAATCACCCCCAGCACTAGTCTTTCGCCAGCAAAGTAGAGTTGAATATCCTTCGGTTCGTAATTGTCGGAAGTATGTCCCTTTTGTAGTCGATTTCCGACAGCCGCCAGAGCGTTCCGCATTAAAACGAGATAAACGACTGGATACGGGTGTCAGTCGAAGAAGTCCAAGAAATTCCTTTCACATTGTAGGCGGTTGTTATTTTTTGAAGTTGCGATGTGAAACTCTCGTATGCAGGATACTGTAACCAGGTTCCATTAATCAGCCTGCAAGTGAAATTATACTTGTCACGAGGGCAAAGTAAATTCAGACGACATCCAAATACAGGGGGGGAGAAAGCCATTTAGAACCAGACTTAACCCACATGAATTCGCTGATATTTGTGGAATTCAAAAGAGTCTTTTTTATCCATGCCATTAACAATGAGTGAACCTATCCAGGTCTATGATGACTTGTAAAAATGTCCATAATTATAAAAAATAAACAGATATCAATACGAATCCCAAAGAAAATTCGATATTACTGGTAGTAAATTACTAGACAAAGAAGTGGAAAACGGAGCTATTTGTAAGGTTGCCAGGCAACATAAGAGTCAAAGAGAATATTAATCATGATTCTGTATTTCTCTATCCTAACTGAAATTAAGCTGTGATACAATCCGATCCTATGTGCCCCTAACAAAGGTTTCATATTCAATTTCTCGCGCGCATCCTCTGAGGTTAATTTTTAAAACTTTATTAATAGGCTAGAGATGCAAATGTCACATTTTCTTGAAAAACTTTGGGTTTTTCAAGAAAATGTGACATTTTCCCATGAATGTGATTTACTTGAATTGTGATAGACTAATGTTGCAAGCAAATTTTTCATATCCATGACTTGATACTTCTAATTGTCTATGAGGTTCAGAAAAAAAATTAATTCATTTTGATGTTATAGAAATTATATTTGCTTATTTTGTTTATTAATTTTAAAATGATTGCAAGTCCTTAACTAAAGTTGCATTGCACACACGGATAAGAATAGGTTATGTGGTATGTCATATCATCGTGACCTATGAACCACATGTGAAGTTCATGAGCTAAGCATTCCTTTCTCCAGTCAACCTGCTTTGCAAGCGCGAGACGACACACACAGATGAAGCCTGTGCAAGCAGATATTTGAGGTATAAAGGAAACAATGCTGATACGGCAAACGCGACAGACCTTCTAGAATTGATGACGTCGTCACCAGCTTAAGAGTTACGTTACTTGCTGTAAGAGATACGAACTTTAGTATTTCCAAATGATATTTTTTGTTTTAATTCTCCACCCACATGAGAAGAATGTCTCCCCGAAAAAGAAAACAGTACCAAAATTGAACAATATATTAGTTTCATGTTGGAAATCTGCATGATTGTAAATAAATGTAATTATCTTAACCCTCTTACGCCGAAGCCCTAAAAATCAAAACATCTCCCGTATGCCGGCGCCGGTTTGGAGTGAGCGCGGAACGGAAAAAAATAATTTTTTCAAAAAATCACAGCGCGCTTAGTTTTGAAGATTAAGAGTTCATTTTTGGCTCATTTTTTTTTCATTGCCTGAAGTTTAGTATGCAATCATCAGAAAGGAAAAATAATATCATTATCATATGTAAATAATGCGATATATGGTAGCGAAAAAAAAAATTCATAGATAATTGTATTCAAATCACGCTGTGGCAAAAAACGGTCAAAGCTAACGAGTTACTTTTTTTCGTTGTATTGTACACTAAATTGCAATCCTTTTGATATATAATACATAGTAAAACAATAAAAGCAACACCGGAAAAATATTATCACAAAAATGATGTACGAATTCGTAAACGAGCGGAGCGTAAAAAAATGTTATTTTCAAAAAATTCACCGTAATTCTAAAAATAAGTTCTAGAGACTTCCAATTTGTTTCAAAATTAACACAAATTGATTGAATATTACGATACTGTAAGAGTTTTAGAATTAGAATTGCAGATTTCGACCATTTCAGACGAGTTAAATTTTGACCGAATGTCGAAATTTTAATATATATATTTTTTCATATGCACATATTTCAAAGATGGAAAAAGCTACAACCTTCAATTATTTTTTTATTGTATTCTTCTGAATTTTTGCGACATTTTGATATATTAAACTCTATAAAAAGGCTAATATGAAAAGGAGCAAATATTAGGATAATGCCATGTACGTATTTCGGAGACTTGCGGCCGCGAATCGGTGCGCGCGGAGTGAAGGTAAATATATTTTTCAAAAAATTCACCATAAATCACAATATTGTTTTAGAGACTTCAAATTTGTTTCAAAATGAAGAAAAATGACGAATATTACTAGGCCATAAGAGTTTTAGCTTACAATGCGTTTTTCAACTATTTCGGTAGAGTCAAATTTGACCGAACGTGGTTTTTTTTCTATTTATCGTGATTTATATGCAAATATTTCGAAAAAAAAAAAAAAAGAGAAAAGCTACAACCTTCAATCATTTTTTAGTTGTATTCTACATGAAATTGCGACATTTTCATATATAAAACTTTAAGTAACAGCTAATTTTAAATGGTGCAAACAT
This sequence comes from Macrobrachium nipponense, assembly GCF_015104395.2. Taxonomy (NCBI): domain Eukaryota; kingdom Metazoa; phylum Arthropoda; class Malacostraca; order Decapoda; family Palaemonidae; genus Macrobrachium; species Macrobrachium nipponense. The sequence goes on along the minus strand of NC_061087.1, from coordinate 67,341,959 downwards.
TTCGACAATCGCACAAAAAAATTCTGATTTTTTCGGAAGAGTTACGCGCGAACGTAATTTTTTTTTTCATAAATTCACCATAATCGAAATATTGTGCTAGAGACTTCCAAGTCGTTGCAAAATTAAGGTAAATGATTGAATATACTAGAATATATGAGTTTTAGCTTACAATTGCGTTTTTCGACCATTCGGTAGAGTCAAAGTTGACCGAAAGTTGAAATTTTTGCACTTAACGTTATTTATATGAAAATATTCATAACTGATAAAAGCTACAACCATGGGTTGTTATTTGTTGTATTGGGCATGAAATTGCGCACATTTCCATATATAAAACTTTATGTAACGGCAAATTTAAAAGGGTGCAAACATTAGGACAATCGCACGAAAAAATTTATCGGAATAGTTATCGCACGAACGTAAGGAAAAAGTTTTTTCATAAATTCACCATAAATCGAAATATTGTGCTAGAGACGTCCATTTTGTTGCAAAATGAAGGCAAATATTGATTATTACTTAATATAAAAGAATTTTAGCTTACAATTGTTTCTCGATCATTTCTGAGAGTCAAAGTTGACCGAAGGTGAAATGTTTGCATTATCATTATTTATATGAAAATATTTCAAAACTGATAAAAGCTACAATGTTTCTCGATCATTTCGTAGATCAAAGTGACCGTTGAAATGTTTGCATTATCATTATTTATGAAAATATTTCAAAACTGTAAAAGCTACAATCATGATATTTTTTAGTTGTATTGTGCATGAAATTGCGCACATTTTCATATATAATACTTCATGTAAAGAATAATTTAAATGGTGCAATAATTATGTCAAAGTGACGAAATAATTTCCGAGATGTGTCACTGATACTTTTAGTGCGATAAGAAAGAAATTCGCGCTTGCGCGCCTGCGTAGCGATTGTAAACAAACAACGCCTTGATCCGTGAGCTCCCAGCAATCCCCCAAGGACGTGATACAAAAGTTTTTGGCTGGTAGGCCTATAAGTATTTTCTGCGAATTTTTAAAAAAAAACTTTTTTGAGCCGACGTATGATACGTCCAATCGGCGTAAGAGGGTTTAAATTACCAATATTCCTTATCAAACTAATGAAAAAGGTTTCCATACAAATCTATATATATTATTAGCCCTGTATAAGATTCATAGAGATATTCCATAGATATAACATTTTCACTTCTAAGACTTCCTGACTTTAAAATCTATTTTATTTTATTTTATTTTATTTATTTATTTATTTATTATTTATTTACTTATTTTTCTTTTTTTTTACTACGAATATAAATCACCGGGACAGACAATATATCAGTAGGTTTTGATATGTGTTGAACTTTTAGCTTATTTGTCATTACTAGAGTTCAAAATCTTTATGCATATATATTTGGATATTTAATCAACCTATGGTTACGTTTTGCTTATTGATTTTATCGTGATTCCTTTTTTATTATAATTTATAACCCTTCCGACTTCTTACGGAGTGTATTATATCGACTCCACTTGTATCCATATTTATTTTATTTTTTATATTTATTTATTTATATCTTTCATATATATTTGATAAATTAATGGTTGGCTTGAATATGTGGAAAAGTGTTCTAGCAGCGTACGTATAAGGCTACTTGCGGTATCAATTCTATAGATACAAGATATGAATGATGAAGGTATTTAAAACTGCGAGAACCGCTATAATCCAGTTCGGATCCAATATCACGAGTTGTAACTCGTAAGACATTGACACTTTCTTATTTATCCGTTATTCTACCAACCCGATTGACTCTGGATGATAAAATATATTATTGGTTTTCTTAATGTATAGGAATTCACACAATGAGTTATGGAGATTATTATTGATTTGCACCACCCGAGTCACAGATTATTATGTGTTGAATTCCATGTTTACTGATTAACCACTCATAAATATTCCTAACACACTCAATTGCGGTGTTTGTTTTTAGTGCTATTAATTCTATATAACGTGTCAAGGAAGTATTAACACTAAGAAGTGTTTATTCCCTCTGTCAGACTCGTAATTCTGTTAATAATTCTGCATATATTCTTTCAAGGATTGATTTGGCACAGGATAGGCCCCTAAACTGACAGGTGTCTTAGTGTATCCCTTGTTTTCATGACATGTGTTACAATTAGTTATGTGCTTTTTATATCTGTAAGCATTGTAGGCCAGTAAAACAGTGATTTGGCTTTCTGTGACATAATAGAGAACCCTGGATGACGGAATGCAACCAGTTTAGGACGATTAGGTATGAAAGAGATTATTACTACTACCTGGTCATTAGTCACCTGCTTGTTCTTCGGGTTTTCCTCGTCACGGACCTACATATAATATTACATTGATTGTTAATAATTCTGATACACATACTTTAAATATACTTTTGCTTTAGGGTTTCTGCTCGAAGTGTTATTGGTTTGCTAGGCCGCTGACCCTGTTTCCGTTCGAAGTGTTTATTGTTTTTGCTTAGCTGCGGACCCTTGCTTGTTCAGTTTGTAACGGGTCTGCACTCCAACCCACATATTCAATGCTTGCGATCTCTTGGGTTCAGGAATTTCTGTTTAGATACGTTTTAACAATAGGCACGGAGGTTTCTATATCTTTTAGTCTAATTAATGGTTTTTGCAGTATGGTGCGGGATTGCGGGATAATGCGTCAGCTATGATAATTTTCTTTCCCAAGTAGAGTATCTATCTTGGCTTCCACTAGACCTTATTACTCATTTGTCACCGGATTCCTTTTGGACTGGATAAAGCCTTTGAAAACTCGGTAAGTTACCTTATGCTCATGGGACTTTAACGGGATAGCCGTAATTATGAACTTGAATATGTACTAGTGAGTTCACACGATACGACTAGCCCTGTGCCTGTGCCTATTACTGCAGTGTGTACAGACATATCCGACGAGGTGACGCCCTGTATATATATTTGATCAGCGGTGTGGTGAGAATCTGTGGTAGAGAAAGATGACGCGGACCCAGGGGTAAGAGGTACTACTTCAGTTAATTTGGATTAACTGTTTATCTATTACGAATAGTAACCCCTCTTACCCCTTGGTCCCGGGCATCTGTTGCAATAAAAAAAAATCCTTATTTAAATCAGGGATTTTTTACGTTAGTGAGCTGCATTATTCCGCTTTTAAGATATCGAACGCCTGTTGATGCTTTTAGACCATATAATCTACGCTCTTCTTCGTAAGATCTGTTTAAAGGCTGTCATGTTGAGAATTACATATTTACATTACGTTGTAATACCCACTACGGCCGCAAAGTGCTGTATCCCCTTTTACGTTAAATAGGTTACCGTAAGTTTTGATAGCCGACCCTTACGGCTACCATGGACTACTTTTAAGAACCTTGAACTGATACATTATAACCTAGATAATCATGTTCGTTTTTTAAAACTCACATTGATATTTTACTCTGAGAGTTTTTGTCTTTGTCTCTGTATCACTAGCTCTATTAGGTGAATGTACATTCTAAGGTTTAGAAAAGATTACTAAGACCAACAAATAAGCATGTAGGCTATCCCCTAAAAGTCTCCAAACACTATATTGTAATTGGCGCAATGTAAGCCGGAGGCATACGTAAAAATTAATAATGTCCCCTGAGTGTGCTGAAAACGGTGATGAGGTACAATCACTTAGGTAATGGTATTTGGTAAAAGCCTAAAGTAAGTCCAAGCTGGTGAAAAATTTATTCTAACCTAACAGAGATAAGATGTCGTCGGTACATGGCACTGGAAACTATCGGGAGTCGTTTCCTTGTTTAAGCTACAGAAATCTACGCAGATACACCAAGTCCGATCTTTTATGGCATGACGTTTGAGGGAAAAATTATATGGGCTTATTTGAGTTCCTAATGACTCTCCTATTACTAACATTTTTCCAACTTCCGTCATTTATCTCTATTTTGAAATTTCATTGAGAGTCTATACGAAGGTACGTATAGCTTTAATGTTTGTCCTTAGACCGTATTTTGTGTTGAATTACATCCGTTTTCCCCAGAGATCACTCGCTAGTGAGAAACTTCCTGGTATTTCAGATAAAAGATAAAAAAAAAAAAAAAAAAAAAAAAAAATTCTGCTGAATCACCTCTGCTTGAATGACTTTACGGATATGACTTTAGATAAATTATCAGAGAGATTCATCTACGACTGGTTGGGCGGGACTAAAAATTAGCAACAATAAAAAAAAAAAAAAAAAATGCAATATTTATAACTTCCGTAATCACGATATGTATACGTTTGTAGATCACTAGATTTAACTTGTTGCTGCGAGTCAACCGTGTCTAGGGCTTTTTTTCGCGGAAATCGTTATATTTCAGAGTGTCGGGAAGGATTAAAATTTCATTTCCCAGCAAGGTCTTTTTACACGCACTAAGACATTCGAGGGTGCATGCTTCTCGAGATTTTGCGTGCAAACTGCAACTGCGGTTGTGGGAGAATTCTGTTGGTTGTTGAATCAATGTTACGATATTATGAGACAAATGTATAGTTCCTCTATATAAGTTATTATTTGATTAACTGTCTCTTTTTGTTCAAACGGATTTTAATATGTTTTGAAGGTTTATAGGATTTTCCTTTGATAAACACGCCTTATTTTGCAGGAGGATAGATACAGATCAATGTTTTTTTATAACTATAGAGGTATCTGTAAGCGCTCGCTTATCCGGACTTTTCATTAGGGAAGTTCGAACAACAGACGGTGAGTCCGTAAATACAGGATATTTCGTGTACTACAGGAATAAAACAAGATATTCTAATTTTTACAGCGCGTACAGTTGGGCTTAATCCACCACTACTTATAATAACTTAGGTATTAAAAAAAACGAGAACCTGCTCTGATTACTTGATACGGTCGTGCGATGCATAGGGAAATTCCTTTTTAATTTTTTCAACATCGCTCTCCCCACTCTGCTAGAGTCGTTTATTGCGTGGAATTTGCTATGCTTTGAACACTCTGCAGATTTAACTGACCCTGACCGCTTGACTGGATGACACAGTACCCAAGTGCTTAAGCACGATTTGTTTGTTTCTGAAAGGGCTACTGCTTACCTATTTCTTTTTGTAATAATTAGCATCCTTCTCTTTATTACATCGACATGTATTTTGTATGTTTTTTTAGCATTATGTTGGCTGCTAGTTACGTATAAAACAACGAACGTATGAATGACGAACCATAAAGAATTGAGCGATTACTATTAAAATAAGTTATCTCTACCGCGTTATCGTGTACTTGCTGTTGTTTACTTCATTCTTTGCTAAAAGATGAAACAGTGAGGGATCCTGGTCAGCGCATTTAGCCTAATGAAAGTTTTTTTATAGACATGTTATACCTTGCAATCCAGCCGTATTTTTTAAAGTTAAGTTGAGTCATTGAGGTTCGATATTTTATATAACTCAAAAAACTCAAGGCTAAAACTGCGATCGGGACTTGCAAAGGAGCTTTTATTGTTTGACCTGAATAGTGTTACCTCTAATTTATCTAGATTTGTACGGGTGTTCCACTTGTTTTTGTGTGTTTTCCCAATCACTACGGTGCCTAACGACCCCCCCTAATCCATGCATCTGTATACATACAGACGTCCACTGCGTAAACGCATATTCACTGTTTAATATTTGTCACGTAAGGGATTAATAATCACCCAAAGTGATAAAAATAACATAGTATATGATTATGATATTTCAGTAGAACTTCTGGAAACAGACACTCAAAGATAAAAACTCGCAGTAGCGAAATCTCAATGATTGTAGATAATTTCTGGAAAAAAGTAAGATTAGATGTCTCGTAACTTCAGCCACATAATAACGAAATTCGACCTGTCAAGGAAACACTCAAAGTTACTCCAATGAATAAAATTGTACTTAGCTTGCTTTTTGGGGAAGTCACGGTGTTCGATAACAATGTGCCCTTGACCCTCCTCTTTAGTGGATGACCTGGTTTGGCTTGAGTTTTCCCCGCCCCCCCCTGCCGCTCGTTTGGATGATTCGAGCCCTTGAAGATCCGATGCTGCAGACGCGTTCGGTTTGTTTCTTTGAGTGCCGGAAACACTCAATAACGATGTTTTCTTGAATGATTTCTAATGAGAGACGAAGCTTGCGTTGCCGTAGGAAAAAGACACGTCGGGTTTGTTTCTTGAAGTTATTCACTACTGAAATTGCTCACTAAACGATGATACTAAGTTGCTTGAAGAATCTCTTGCTTTCGTCATCGTTGAAGAGTTTTTGTTGTTTTCTGAAGTCGCTCACTAAACGATGATACTAGGTTGCTTGAAGAATCTGCTGCTTTCGTCGTCGTTGACTTCTGATGTTTTTTGTCCATTATTCTGGTTTTTCTTTGGAAGATGTTTGTAGAGTTCTTCTGATACGCTGCCACCACTTTTAGGCCGTTGCCTTGTATAATAAGGCGCCCTATGAGGTAATGTTGACTTGTGATAAATCTTACGCTAAGTCGGTTGG
>NC_061087.1:67322980-67330480 GCF_015104395.2 Macrobrachium nipponense | reverse complement strand
TTAATACAAACCTTATTTCCTTAAAATTTCATTCCTCTTATCTCATTTGCATTCGCTTTCAAATGGCTGGAAATGAATTGTTAATTAAGCTAATTTCTGTGATTTTTGTCTCAAGGAAGTTCAGGTGATAGTTACATTTATATGAACGGTTCCCTTTTAAAATGCTAAATGGGCTTTGCAATATATTTATATTTATATTTATATATATATATATATATATATATATATACACCTATGAATATATATATATATATATATATATATATATTATATATATATATATATATATATATATATTATATATAGGGGAGAGTGGGGCACAGAGGGACTAAAAAAATTAATTCATTGCCAAAAATTTATTTTCAATCAAATTTTAATGAAACTTTTGCATAATCTGCATCGATCTATATACTTCAAACTATAAAGAGTTCATCACCCTATGATTAATTCTTCATGGGTAAAATAATACACAATAAAAACTTTTCAAATTGTCCAACAGTGCCCCATACCTGGGCACAGTGGGACAGACCATAAGACACAGTGGGACGCAGTTCAAGGAACATTTATTAGATCAAAATTAACATCAAAATATAGGTATGAGCTTTGCCTCTTTGTTTTGCCCCTTGATCTTGGTGCAGGCAATACAACTTTATATCTTTAATAGCCACAAACTATATCAGGCACTTGAGGATACGTAAACCGAGTTTTTTTTTTCTTCTCAAGTAAGAGACCTCAAAATCTCCAGTAAGATCTTTAGTTGAAGATAAAATTCCATTATAGTGCTTCTTAGGTGCAGTGCTAAATTCAACTAATACGAAGTCACCTAATTTTGGTTCCCTTTCTAGCACTTTAGAGGCATGGGGATCAATTATCATACTCTCCTCCTCAGGTACGTCCTCAGATGAATTATCAGAAAGAATAGGTTCCTCATCAGTGGATGAAATAGCTGGTTCTAAAAAAAGCTTGGTCTTGGGAAGTTTTTTTTTTTTCATCTCTTGGTTTGTAGTAGTTTTTTTTTTCTGGGGTGTCTGTGGCAATCATACTTCGACCTTTCTTACGTCCTCGTCTTTTCGTGGATCAGCTTTTGGATATCCTCGGAATAACTGAGGGCTTAAGAATGCTTGTGGAGGTACCGATTCTCCAGATGGGCCTGCTCCTTCGTCTAATCCAAGTGTTGTATCAAGTACCTCATTTCCTTTGGTAGGCCTGTCTGCGACAGATCTAGGAGCAAAATCATGTACAGAATATATATTTTAGCAATCAAGGTGGAATATTCCCACTTTTTCCTGAATCCTGATAAAATATTTGAGGGAGTCATGGATCGTTGGTAAGCAATGTTGACTATTCTAGGAACATCATAGATAGTTGCGGGGACACCAGGCTTTTGTAAAAGGCGTGAGTCCATGGCAGAGTAGTAATTAGCAGTAAATGATGAGTTAACTCCCACATCAAGAGGTTGCAATTTATGACTAAAATGTGGATGAAGAGTGAAAATTGTAGATGGATAGATGTGAATCGTGATTATCATATATAAAAAAAGTTGGGTTTTCCTTTGATGAACAGGTGTGTTTTATAAAATGTTGTATTACTTGTACAAAGAGCTCATTTGTCATCCAACCTTTTGAGTTTGCTAAGCCAAGAGTGCCAGGGGGAGCTTCATAGATCATATGGAATTTAAAGTGTGTGCGAGGAAACAACATAGCAGGAGGGATGCCAGTAACTATTGCATTAAAATAGCAACACTGTTGTAAACAAGTGCGCCCTTTTCACTGCTTGTTGTTTGATTAACTTGCTTGAAACCTTTATGTGCGAAGACCTTTTGTGGTTTCTGGACTGTAGATGTAGTAGTGTCATCCAGATTGTAAACTCTAGAACCATCTGCAAAACATTCAAATCTACCAAATACTTCTCTAAGGTTCGCAAAAAAGGTATCAATATTATGTTTGTTGAAAGAAGTTGATCTTGAAAGGATACAGGCCTCTGGATTTCTGATACTAAGATCAGGGCGTATTTTCATAAATCCATAGAGCCAGTCTTTCCCAGCCCTTCGAGTACATTCCATGATGGCAGAAAAGTTTTACCATTTATAACTGCCATTTCGTAAGCTATCTGGCGAGTAGATTTTGTTGACAGGCTATAATTCATCTTAGAGGATGTGATTAAGTAATCTTTTAGAGTCACCTCCTCATCAGATATGAACACAGACCTGCATTCATAATTCGGTCGCATTCGAATAATCTCTCCTTCTTTGGCATTTTTGGCTTTTTGGACATATCTGGAAAGAAACCTAGACCTCTATATTTTCAACTATTTTAACTGTTTAGTCCAGGAGAATTAGATTTAAAATAAAAATTACGGAGCTGAAATTTGCTCTATCAATTCCTGAAGAGATGTAGAATAACACAGTAAAAGTCACCAAGAATCCCCCTGGAGCAGTTTGGAAAATTTAAGATTTTCTGATATCCCTCAATATCAGTAATATTAGTATCAAGCTAATGAAAGGATGGAATACAAATATTTCAATCTGAAAGCTACATGTGAAGAGTATTTCGAGCAACTCTTTTTTTCTGATACCTTTCTTTGGCTGGTTCCATCTAAATACTAATTTAACAGCTTCTTTCATAGAATTTTCAGTAAAAGTTCCAATGTCTGCTTATCTTTTCCTATTTCGTGGCATTACCAAGTCCTGTAAACAAGTTTTTTGATGTGTAAAGCTTACAATTAGGTTCAAATAGCAATACAGTATATACTATTATATGTGTCCTTGTTGATAACAAGTATTGTTTGAAGATTTTAACACAAACAGTGTAAACGTACTGATTCAAATTCATGGGGCACAGTGGGACACTGTCCCACTCTGCCCCAAAGGATTCTTGCCCTTCCTCCCCCCACTGTGCCCCATTATAATAATTTGACAATGAAATGAATACAGGCCCTTGCCAATAAGCCACATGGCAAAATCATTCATCCAGTTGTCATTATCCTGTATCCCTTCCTATATCCGATCACTGTATATTGGGATTACTAGTACAAACACTGAGCACTTGAATCCAAAACAAGTAAAAAGAAAAAAAATTACTTTACTCACCAAAAATTAACAAATGCTTGAAAAAAAGTTTAAATCTGTTGATCCCCCAAACAAAAATGGCTCACTATTTACATTTTTAGTTTACTCTTGCCACTTAGAACTCATTCGAAAAAAATTACCATTAGTCACTTAAAAAGCCAGTGTCCCGGTGTGCCCCGTGTTCCACTCTGCCCCACTCTCCCATATATATAGTATTATATATATATATATATATATATATATATATATATATATATATATATATATATACATATACATATATATATATATTATATACATATATACATATACATATATACTATATACATATATACATATACATATATACATATATACATATACATATATATAATATATACACCATATACACACATATTACATATACACATATATACTATGTATATATATATGTAAAATATATATATATATATATATAGTATATATATATATATATATATATATATATATATATATATATTATTTTACTTCTCGTTTTGATAGTTCTCATTTTTTACATGCTTTATATTTCCTTATGCTGAATGGTTGTCATGTATACCGTCTTTCAATTTTTCAACGATATTAGCAATGATTTTATTTCTTGCTCCCTATTAATAATTATTCACAGTTTTCATGGGAATTCATCCGATCACATCTGTGCATCCTGTTTTCATTTATAGATGCTGATTTGCCCGGTGTTCTGTTGTCCATGTAAAAGTTTCATCTGCTTTCAGACAGCGTCCGAAGAACGTCTAGTCTACAAAAGCTATATTTGCATTTCATTATATAAACAAATAATGAAATAAATGCTTTGATGGTTATGTTATATCCTATTTACTTGTGCATTATCCTAAACACTTTTGTCAATAAATGGACAGGAGGTGTGACTTAAAACTCCTTATTTTCTATTTCCATTATTAATTCCATTAATTATATGCTTGCTTTAATGCATATTTTCATCCTTTATTTTTGTCGGCATTTTCTCCACTCTTCATTCTCTTCCTCGTCATCACTGTTTGTGTTACTGTCGTTAACACATTTCCATTACTGAAACCATCTTTACGTGGACTTTCAGCATCATATTGTTGTCAGCATTATAATCTTAGTATTAAGAACCGTCCTATTCGTAATTTTCGTAGTCGTAAGCAATTCATTATTCACCTTAATCCTTCAGATATCGAGTTGGAAAATTTGGATGCTCAATTAATTCAATTGTCAGGAGCGAATATTCTAAAGGAAACAAAACTCATGGTATTCGATCAGTACTCTTTAGTCTAATGAAAAATACTGAATATATGGTAGTGGAGCAGAAAGATAGACGTTATGATTTATGGTAAGGTGACTGTTATACTTGTGTTTGGTTACCTTCTTCGCAATCCTCATTTGCACTCAAGGCATCAGCCTTATAGTACTTGTATTTCGAAGGTGAAGGAGAGATTGCTACCTCGGAACAAATGTCGTCATGGTTGCAAAAATGTGTTTGTCAAGCAACGTTTGAACGTTTTTACCAAGGAGAAAGCCGTCAAATTCCTTCAGATTGGTTTGAATAGGTAACGGGACTTTTTGATCACCCTGTAGTTACTGTTACAAATAAAAATTGAACCCTTTTACCTGGCATTCATTATCGTTAAAGCCTTGATTATACCGATGCACATATTTTTAAGTCACTAATGTTTATTTTGTGCATATATATATTGTTACGACCTTATTTACGGCCGTAATTTCAAGGGTTCTTGTCTTTACTCAGAATTTGCGGTCAGTAAAAATGCAACACAGCAATTTAGGAACAAAAAAGAACAAACACCTCATCACAAAGTTACAATATTTATTTCCACAAAAAAAAAAGGTAATGGTTGGCAAAAAATAATCAAAATGAATATATAAAACAAGGGAAAACCAACCTTAAGATCTTTAAAAGATCACCTAAAACTAAATTAAACCCTAAACCAAGAAATAGGAAATAATAAATATGAAACTTCAGGCAGGTACCTTCCAAATAACTGGCCAGACAAAACTAACCTAAGAAAATAAGTAAGGCAGAAGGAAGCAAGAGAAAATAAGAGGGGAAACTTAAAATTATTTCTACCTAACACATACAAACTAACTTAAGTTAATAAACAATACATTACAAAAATAACCTTACAAATTGATTGAAAGGAATAATCACGAAAGGCTTAGTGAATCATCTTCTCAGGTCATACAAGATCCAGAAGACCGTACTGCAAACAAGGGCGTGCAAATCTACAGGTACCCAGCGATCCACGATCGTCTTAATAGTTATAAAAACATCTCATACCTGTAGAAAGCCGCCCTACTTGTCTCCACGAGTTCCAAGAACTTCACTGACGCTGATGCAGAGGTCAACCGGGTCAAAGCTGCAATGCCTACAGGCAACTCAAAATACCACGGGAACACCGAGGGTGGTAGCCTCCGAGAATCCGGGCGTCAACGGATCTCGCACGCCACACACTGCACCGTTCACAGTAGTACGGGCCAACTCGTTCGGAATCCTTCCGACGAACGAGGGAAGGGGCGTGGCTGATGAATGCCGTCGGTGACAAAACACCAGCGACCACACACAAGGCAGCGAAGGATTAAAGAACCCGTGATCCAAATCTCCAAATCTCCGTACAAACTGCAGAGTGACCAAAGATTAAGTGGCAAAGCGTCAGGCTGTGAGGAGGAACTCGCAACTCACCCTGTCACGAATCACCACCCTTACGATCAAGCCTTCCACTCGAGTCAACACAGCTCATAGGAGAGAAAACAACGATCGTTAATACGGCACTTCAATGGTTCACTAATACTGGGGGAGAAGGTGGTAAACAAAGCAAAACTGCGAAGTCATATGACTCCCTTACAGAGTTCATCGAACTAATAAACGATACTAACTTGTTAAAAAAAAAAAAAAAAAAACTTAACCTAAAATAAGATCAAAAGGTTGGACTAACTTTAACAAAAAATTATAATTACAAATGAAAATATTTACAAAATTTAATAATTACAAATTATATATTAATATATATATATATATATATATATATATATATGTGTGTGTGTGTGTGTGTGTGTGTGTGTGTGTATGTGTTACGAGGTGGCCATCTCTCCTTCACCTTCTTAATGCAAGTACTATATGGCTGATGCCCTGAGTCAAAATGAGAATTGCGAAGAAGGTAACCAAACACAAGTATAACAGTCGTCTTGCCATCAATCATAGCGTCTATCGTTTTACTACTCCACCATACATTCAGATATCTCTCACTCTAATAACCATTTATAGTATCACTACCACAGAGAGAGAGAGAGAGAGAGAGAGAGAGAGAGAGAGAGAGATGAGCAGATCAATGCGCAGATGATTCAGTCAACTGGTAGGTAACAACCGAGTGAATCGTTAGATAGATACATCAATGTATATTATTATTAGAGATATAGATTGGCGGATAGATAAAAGAAATGGTATGTTTAAACTGAAGTAATTTTCAGAGAGAGAGAGAGAGAGAGAGAGAGAGAGAGATAGAGAGAGATATGAGTGGATCAATGCATAAATAAATAAGTCAAGGGGCAGGTAACGACTGAGTGCATTACTAGGTATACAAAAACAATGTAAATTATTAAATAGATAGATAGATAGAAAAACTCATACAAAATTAGTTTAAACTGAAGCAACTTTTAGAGAGAGAGAGGAAGAGAGACGGAAGGGGGCACAGGTGAGGAAGGAAAGGGAGGGAAGAAAGAAGGAAGGGGTGGGGGTTGAGGGAGATGGTAAGCGGAGCTTTTTTTATACTGTTGTGCTCGTATCCATTACTGGGTAATCGAGTTTTTGTCTCTTGGTACGGGGACAAGTGTCTTTATACTTTACAACTGGTGATTCATGATACTCTTATATATTACGGCACTGGATGTAATACACTATAGAAAAGCTCGTACTGATATGAGTGTTCGTTACAGAGATATTGCCCAAAAACGTGCTTGCATTGTCTCTGAAACCCATAGGGTTTTCCAATTTCTGGTTTTAAGGGAGACAGTGTTTCCCAAAAGTTTATTTTTTTTCTCTTTATTCATCGGCTACGAAAGTCGAGACGCACTCGAGTAGTTCAACCATAACGCAATTGTGAACGTTCATGTCTACAACACAAACAAGGGCACTTCAGCACTGACACAGTTTACCTGCCCTGGCAATCAGTTTGACAGAATGAAAAACGAGCAGACTACGAAAGAAAAATAAACTGAAAATCCTGTCAGTAAAATGGCTTGAGTAAAAAACGGAAAAATACAAAAGTAAACACTCTGGTGCTTGAATTAGAATTGAAAAATATGTTATATGCCACTGGGGTAAAATAAAACGCATTAAACATCATCTACAAAGCCGTCATTCTATATATCACTAAGAACCAAGGTACGAATATATATCAGAA
>NC_061087.1:67302980-67307980 GCF_015104395.2 Macrobrachium nipponense | reverse complement strand
AATGAGGTATACTTTTCTTTTTTTGTATAGTACATCAAAGGTTGATGTCAAATCCCTGATAATAGATTTTTTTCCAAATTTTGTCTTTTAACTTTTTGAATGGGTAATTTTTTAAAATATTCTCGTAGCACTATTAAATAAAAAAAATCTATATAATTATGTATAAGAATATGTATCTTAATCAATATGTGATGTTGATAAGGTGCCAAAAGAGTTCCCAATTAAACTCCGTATGTGAGGGGAATCTAAGGGTCGAACCGGGAAACAATTTTTAACCAAACAATTTCTTCAGTAATGTGTTCTGAGAGGTCCCTAGTATTACCAAAGAAAAAAAGAGAAAAGTAACATCCGGGCCCATAGGATTTTTTTTTTTTTTTTTTTTGTTTTTTTTTTTTTTTGGGGGGGGGGGTTTTTTTGGGGGGGGTCCAAAACTCGCGGAAAATCGCATTATTTTTTATTTTTACATTTGTCTGTTATACCCCTAAAGAATGAATTTTATCAAAAACATTAATATATACGACATTATGATAGATTAAATTACCTTTCTAATGATATGTAATGATGTATACTTTGCGGTAAAAGTATAGAACATATGATTCGACAAAGGGTGATGTTAAAATCCTGAAAATGCATTTTTTTTTTACAAATTTTGTCTTTCAACTCTTTTACTGGGCATTTTCTAAAAACAGCTTCATTGCATTATTAATATAATAAAATTGTCTCTATAAATTGTCGGTATAATAGTGCCTAATGATGTATATTTTACTCAAATTGTAAAATATACATTCCCATGAAGCTACTACATAAGTGCGCTACTTTTACGTTCGATATACGAGATAAATCAAAACGTTTCTCGCACTTGAAACAACAATTGATATGAATAAGGTGATAGTCATTTTGGCCATAGCGAATTCTTAGATTATAAATCGTGTCATTTGCCATGGCCCGACCTTACCGGCCGTTACATTTTTATTTGTTTATTTTTTTATCGCTTAAAATAAAAAATGCATTTTGACGAAAAACAGCCTTTTTCTTCGTAGATGAACAAGTTATATGCGCACTGGAGTAAACTAATATATATTGTACCCGATTAGTAGGCTATGTATAATATATCTGGTGAAATTCGGAAGAAGGTTAAATAAGAAACGCTGAAAATGCACGATTTTGTACATATGTTGAATTTCATGAGACATAATACATAGCCTACACCACTGTGTATACAGTTCATCCTTCTACGAAGAAAAAAAAGTTGCTTTTCGTCGAAATGCACTCTTGATTTTTAAGCGTTTGAGAAAAATGTAACGGCCGGGTCAAGTCGGGCCATAGACAATGAGACGATTTCTAATTTAAGAATTCGCTATGTTCAAAATGACTATCATCTTCTTTATATAACTGTTATTTGAAGTACGGGAAACGTTTTGAGTTATCTCGTATATGAACGTGAAAGTAGCGCACTTTGAAACTTCGAGGGGAACATTTTCAAAACCGCGCAGTACTACCTTCACAAATTGAGTAAAACATGCATTATTATACACCATTACACAAGTAATTTATAGAGACAATGTTATATATTAATAGTGCAGCAAAACTGTTTTTTAGAGAATGAAAGTTGAAAAATAAAATTCGGAAAAAAACTGTATTTTCAGGATTTTAACATCAACCTTTGTCGAATCATAGGTGTTATACTAATACCACAAAGTATACATCATTATATATATCATTAGAAAGGTAATTAATGTACTTTAATTTTGTATATAATAGTTTGGATAAAATGGATTTTGTAGGAGTATACAGCGAAAATGTAAAAAAACTACGATTTCGAGGGAGTTTTGGTCCCCTAAAAATTTTGCTGGGGGTCCCGGACATCATTATTTTTATTATTATTATTTTTAATACTAGGGACCTATCAGAACACATTGGTAAAAATTTTTCTGGTTCGGTTATTAGATTCCCTTTCTATATGGAGTTTAATTGGGAACATTTTTCGAACCATACATGTATACTATATTATTATACATCATTATATAGATTTTTTTTATATTTTAATAATGCAAAGAAAATGTTTTCAGAAAATGCCCATTGAGAAAGGAAAATGAAAAAAATCTGGAAAACATGCATTTTTCAGGGTTTTAACATCAACATTTGTTGAATCATAGGTACTATACTGACGAAGCAAGAATACATTATTATACGTCCTTTGAAAGGTAATTAAATTAGATTTAATTTCGTATATTACAATGTTCTCGATAAAATGCATAGTTTAGGATTATAACGAGAAAATGTAAAAACAAAAATCGCCGAAAATATTTCTTTTCTGCCTTTTTGGTAATACTAGGGACCTAACAGAACACATTGGGGAAGCATTTAATTACAATTTTTCCCCGGTTCGACCCTTAGGTTCCCTTCCTATTCATCCTCATTCCCATAGAGGGGCAGTGTCGTCGGCAGTGTACCTCACACGGTACACTGCAGGCATTAGTTAGTCTCTTTACAGAGTCCCTTCTGCCCCTAGCTGCAGCCCTTTTCATTCCTTCAGCTGTACTTCCATTCATATTCTAATTCTTCCATCTTACTTTCCACCTTCTCCTAACAATTATGGTTTTCCTTCTGTTATAGTTTGAGACATTCTTTACTCTCATATTCTCTTATAGCACAGAATGACATTAACAGGTTAAAGAGCTTGGACTTTGGCCTAAATTTCATATTCCAGTTCCAACCTTCATCCTCCTTTATAGCTCTCATTAATTTATTTCAATTTAATTATTTGAAAATTCATATCTTAGGTTAAATGTTATATTTTCTCATTACATGTACATGAGTGGTCCATTTCTATTGCATAGTACTTTTTTCTTGCAGGTTTAGTAAACAAAAAAGTGAAGATTGTTTATCGTTTATACAATGATATATATATATATTATATATATATATATATATATATATATATATATATATATATATATATATATATATATATATATATATATATATATATATATATATATATATATATATATATATATATATATATATATATATATATATATATATATATATATATATATATATTTTAAGGTGTTCTCTAAGAGGAAGAAGGTAGAAAGCCGCATACTTCCTATTTTGGGTCATTTACGCATTCGCACAGATCACAATTCTTTAACCCAAAACAGGAATTATGCAGTCTTCCAGCTATTTACCCAGGGTATTTGCTTTCTAATTGGATTGACATTAATCCTTTGAATTAATAGTTTTTCTTCCCCGTAGACAAAATCAGCATCAAGTACATCCTTCATATTCTATTAGGCATCCTATCGGTTTCTTTACTTATTAATACAAGATAGTTATGCGAGTAATGCTGGCCAGCAATATAGATATAAAGTGCAATTTATGCTTTGTAAATTGCTAATACCGAACTGCTACTTACGGCCCCGTTCCGTAAGTAGCGAAGTCCAACTTATCGGTAAGGCTTCATATCTATCTTTTGTGATTTAAAGGAACTATCTGTGTAAACGGAAAGCTGTTTGTTAAACGCTGACGAACTCTATAAGCCTAATACAAAACTGGAGTAATTTCACAAAATCTTCAAACCCCAATTCCATCGAAGTGTGTAATTCGCCAAGAGCATTGAAATCCGATGTTCATTTGCCCTTCTTGATTGCCTTATCGGATACCATTCCAACTAATTAGATACATTTTTTACTTGAAAAAAAAGGAACGCGTGAATAAACAATTCAATATTTTCTAAATAAACATTTTATACTTTAATTTCTGATGAATGTTATTAATGAAAGGCCCATGGTTTTCAGACATTAACAAGCGTATTTAATTAATCCATCGCCGCATGATTGAATAATTTTGTTATCAAGAATATAAATTTAATAAGAATTAAAAAACCAATCATCAAAGAGTAACATTGTATGAGCAATATAATCTTTTGAATACTGTCATTCTAAGAGAATGGCAAACCCACCTACTGCACGGCCTGATGACTACTCTTTTGCTTCTACCTTGCATGGTTATACAAGTTTCTTTTAGCCTGTCTTTTCTTTAGTAATAGTCAATTTATAATAATACCATCAGAAGTAAGCATTTATTTTGCCTATGTGTGTAAAAGAGAGAGAGAGACAGACAGGCAGACAGACAGACAGAGAAATGTTCAAAGGAATATAAGAATCATCAATATATATATATATATAATATATATATATATATATATATATATATATATATTATATATAAATTGTCTCAATTTCATGCCTTAAATGCAGACCAGATTTCGTTTTTATCCCATAATATTACATGACATATCCGTGGCATTCTAAATAACAATATACTCAGGCAATAGATTTATTTATACACTGATCTTAAAAACTACAGTTATTTATAGTTGTCGCTATGGTGATTTTGAGAGGTACACAAATGTTCGAGTACACCATGTAAATTAGATAATGTTTAAATACGGTTGAGTATCCTCGGTCTTAGCAGTCCTGATGACAGGCAAATTTATTGTTTTCTTATGATGGTGATATAAACCTGGATTCAAATATATCCCTCAGGAAAAAGAGAATTAAGAAAGTTTATATCAAGCTTTTTAATTTCGCTAGTGCTTCTCTTATGATTGCAATTGACGAGCAACAGCGCTGTTTAGAATATGTTTGACCGGAATAATGATATCTAGAATTTCACTTTCACTAAAAACATAAAAAAAACATCTTTAATGTTATATTTAAATACTAAGTTAATATCAACATTTTTTTGAAATGGTATTGCAGATATGAAATTCGGGTGCAAAGATAGAGAATATTGTTAAGTTTTGTATTAACTCTGGTTGGATTGTAATATGCCCTCCAAGATTTCAAGACTACAAATTCTAAGTGCTCTAGGGACTTAGGTATACATACTATAATAGTTCGTTTACTTTTCTAAGATCGCTGTGATGTGGCTTGAACAGATATGATGCGTTGGATTTTCCATGTTATGGTAATCTTATTCGCTTCATGAAG
>NC_061087.1:67282980-67292980 GCF_015104395.2 Macrobrachium nipponense | reverse complement strand
ATTGTAGGAAACCTCCTTAGGGTAATCAATGTCTATTAAGTAACTTAACCTAATTCTACAATAATATTTACATAAGCCTATGTCATTATTCAGATCTTTCAAGACAGTAGAAGTTAAAATAGATTTGGCTTTATAAATACATTTATTATTCCTACCCCTCCTCTATTTCTTGGCAAACATAAAGTGTTTCTGCTAACTGGCTGATACATCCCTTTCCACAATACCTGAAGATACATGAATTTATCTTTTGAGCCTCCTTCTTCATTAGTGGCAACGTATGGGCTACATACCACACTTTTGAACAAATCTTAGTGTTGATTATAACAGCTTTTTGAAAAATGGATAATTTTCTCTTGCTCAACATACCTACTGATATTTCTATTTTCCTAATACGTCAGTCCAATTTTTCTCCTGAATTGTCTCAAAATTATTATGATAATATATTCCTAATATTTTAGTACATTCTACAGTCTTCAACCACTTCACAGGCCAAACATTTCTCTCTTTCCACAATCCAATACCCATTATTGAAGATTTTTCCTTATTCAGTTTAGCACCAGTTGCTAATTCGAAGTGGTATTATCTTTCCTGCTTCACAAATCGACTTGTCTGTTGACACAATAATAGAGGAGTCATCAGCATATCCTTGTAAGCACACATTTTTATCGTTAGGAAGCTTCAGACCTTTAATATTCTTATTACTCTTAATTGCTAGATACAATGGCTCCTGAAAAATTACAAATAGTAACATAGACAATGGACATCCCTGACGAACAGATCTTTTAATCTGGAAATAGGGGCTAAATATTCCATTTACACAAATACAACTCTTACATCTTTTATATAAAATACTTAACCAACAAATAAATTCACTAGGAAATCCAAATTTCTTTAATATTTTAATTATAAATTCAATATTTACTCTATCGAAGGCCTTAAACCAATCCAGGTTCATTATAGCAAGTTTCATATTATTTTGTGAAGCATTAAAAATTATATCTCTAATTGTACTATTACAATTTACAATTGACCTATTCTGAACTCCACAGTACTGTTCTACTGATGTAATTTTAGTCATAACAGATTTCAACCTATTGGCTAACACTTTGGCTATTATCTTGTAATCTACATTCAGCAGTGAAATTGGTCTCCAATTATCTATTTCCTCCAAATCTCCCTTCTTTGGTATTAATTTGATGATACCACTATATTGGGAATCTGTTAATTCACACTTTCTTTAATATATTTTAGAACCTCTAAAAAATCTTTTTTAATTATTTTCCAAAAATTTTTATAGAATTCAATTGGAATTCCATCTACTCCAGGGGTCTTTTTATTATTCATTGATTTTATCGCATTATAAACTTCTAGTTCAGTAAAATCACCTTTCAAAATGTCTTTGTCATCATCATCATCAAGTATATTATTACAAAATGAAGAAAGTAATTTTGCATATTTCCATCCACAACGGACTTTTCATATAATTTTTTCATAATATTCTTTTATATATAACATTATAGCATCTGTATTTTCCACGGTGTGACCATCTCCACTTTTAATCTTACATATAAGTTTTGAGGCTTTATTGTTTTTTTCTCTATTTAGTAGATACGAAGACAATTTTTCTCCTTTAACAAGGTCATCAATTTTTGCTCTTATCTTTATTCCTTCACACATTTCATTTTGAATATTGTTTATATTTTTCTTTACAGCCTCAATTTCTTTATATTTCACATTTGCTACATAGCTCTCCTCGTACAGTTGTCGCAGTCTATGCTGTAACAAATTCAACAGACCATACCTTTCCTGGGCTAATCTCTTTCCTACTTTCAAGAAAAACAACTTTACATTCTTGTTTAACCCATTCCCACCATAAAGCAATGTTACTGAAGTTAAGCTTTTTAGATTTCAATCGATTCCAAAATGAAATAAAATCTTCTGCTATACCATTCACATTTAAAAGCTCAGTATTAAGTTTCCAAAAACCCTTCCCTATTTTCACTTTATTAAGTTTTATTTCTAAAACAACCATATTATGATCTGAAAAGCTTACTGGGATATTGCTTACTCGTTTGAATTTCATTCTCACACTTTTTTGTGTAAATCCTATCAATTCTTGAACCGTAGTTATTTCTCACATAGGTATAGCCAGGGGTACTACCCGTGCCACCAGATACATCTTTTAACCTTAAATCTCTAACAAGGTCTTTCAATGATTTACTTACCAAAGCATTATTCCCATTACTACAGTCTTTCGGTGATTCAATACAATTGAAATCTCCTCCCAAGATAAGATTTTCATTATTATGTCTCAGATAAAACAATAGTTTAGTTTTGAAAAATTCTTCCCTTTCTTTACATCTTGCCGTACCAGAAGGGGCATAAATATTAACAACATTAAACTCTCTCTCATTATACAGTATTCTCATACCTAAAACCTGCCCTTCAGAATCCATTTCTCTACTCAGTATGTCAATTTTCTTGTACTTTGTGGTACATATTATGGTTCCTCCTTTAGAGAGATGAGTAGGATTAAAACCTACCTCAAAGTTATCTGTTAGATACTCCAGTCTTTTTATATCTTTAACATTATGTTCCTGTAATAATTAAAATATCAATTAAAATACTTAACAATATTGACAATTCTCATTTGTTTCTTGATATCATTTAAACCATTTATATTCAAGCTAGCTATGGACAATGCCATTATGAAGTGCGAAAAATTAAAGTGTAAAAATAAAAAATAAAACAGGAAAAACCATGACATTATTCTTTTTACACGCTTTTTCTTGGTATGCCATTATTCCTATCATTACCCTTCCTTTCCTCTTTTCGTTTTTCGGGAGCTTTAGTAAGAGTTATCTTCCCAGGATCCTGCACTTTTACATTCCATGTCTTGCTGCTGTCTTCCAATCGGCTTCTAGTTTCGTTCTGGTTATCGTCGTCATCCGTTTCCGTAAATATGTCTTCAATTGATTCGCAACCAGTCGCTTGACTCTCTTCCTCTTCCACATGAATGTCCTCTTCCATTTCCTTGTGAATGTCCGCTGTCACAACTACTTCCATCAGTCCTTCTTCAGAAGAAATATTTTTCTTTGTTTTGTTCGGAGAGTTCAAGAATAATAATCCAAGGAATCAGAGATTTCAAAACGGTGAAGTACTCTGTCCGGGAGATTCCTAGTGGGCCAGGTTTTATCACATCCTCGTCACTTGTTTTGATCATCCAGTCGGTCATTCTCTCCAGTTTTGTATTCTCATTCCTATTTCCCTTATTGCTTTCCAAACAATCTGTAGTCGTGGTTGTTTCGCTTAGCTTTGTATTACCTTCGAGTTGTTCATGAATTTCCAAATTACCTGTATTCACCGTTTCTTGATTAATTTTTCCTTTGCATTGATCTATGTTGTCCTTACCATTGTCAGTGTTCTCATGATCCTTTTCGTTATTATCTCCTTCATTATCCACATTCTTTTTCCCTGTCATTGGAGGAAATTCCACTTCGTTATCTACATTGATCCTTGCATTTACATCACAATCGGCAGCTATGTGGGCATCATTTCCACATATATAACAGGTTTCTCTTTTGGCCATTGTATAAGAAAATGAGAGTGTATCCAAAAACGGTAATAGATGACGGGATGTTCTTCTTTATTTCCATTTTAGCGGTCCTGATCCCATTTAAAAGCCCTTCTCCTTTTCCAAGCCTGTGTTTATTATTGCGAATTTCATACACTTTTCCGTATTTGATAACACATTCTCAATCATATCATTGTCCATGTCAAATGGAGCACGACGAATTGAAACATAAGTAAATAAACTACTGAAGTTCAGAATCTTTACACTTTGTCCCTGTCCGATATCTAACGTTTTACCGTCGAACTTTTCAATAAATCATCAAATACCACAGTATTCTCAAACTTAATCACTACCTTATTGTTTGACAAAAGCTGGAATCCAATCAGTCATCATATTCAATCTTTAGTTCCTCAAAAATAACTCTACATACTAAATTATTCAGGATAACATGTAAAACACAGGTCCAGCGGAGTCTTTCCTCCTTAATGTAGGCGAATAAACACATGATCAAAGAAACGGTATTTCCCAGTGCGCCTGCGCCTGAGGCATAGCCTCAGGGCAAATAAGTTTCTGTGCCCGATGCGTAGGACAAATTTAATGATGTTTTATTAGATCTAGGCTACATCAATATTAAGCACTATCTTAGTACATATCAAGTATACAATCACTTCAGGCCATGTTGTACATACGTCAGTCCTATTGAAAACCAATAAAAGTAGCTTAATTCCACAAAAATAAGCCCAAAATCAAGAGCGTTGTTGACGACGTCTTGTTTACATTCGGGTTCTTCTTCTTCCTCTAGGAGTTCCTATTTGGTAAATTTCAGCTTGGCTTCAGTATTCTTTAATTTTCTTTAGTTATAGTTTATCTTTGAAAATGACAGAACGAGCCTTCACTCAGAGGGCAAAATGTACGATTTTGCTAAAATAATATGAAAGTATGAAGTTTTGCTAACATTTTCTCTGAAAACTTATCCCAGAAAAAAATAAAGATTATCTTAATTTATTGTAAGTTTATTTTTCCTGAAAGTTTGTTCTATTTTTTTTTTTTTTTTTTGCATGTCTGTTTCCATTTCCACATTATCTTCGTCAATATATTTTCCTAGTCTTTGAAGGAGTCTCCTTTTGTACTGGTTTACTATGCGTTCGATCTTGTCAACTTTCATATTGTTATTGTCCAATCTAAACACAGCTATAGGGTTGATGAACCTCCAACACTTACAAAATTTATATCTGAACTATAAATTATTCACTGTTTGCAACCACCAGCTGTGTGTTTATACAACGATCACTGAATCAAATCTTGAATTCTCAGTGCACCTTTATTTTTGGACATAAATTATGAAACTTGATATAAAAATCAAGAGGAAAATTATATTTCTTTGTGTAACTGCAAACCCAGATGTTTTTGTCTATAACATTATATAGAAAGGTAGTTATGAACAGATAAGTATGCGTAGTGTATTCAGCGTTAACAGATATATATTCAAAATAGAATGGTTTATCCACGGGAGCAGACTACATGGCAATTAATATTTTTAATGCTCCTGACATTGTGTATAAGCCCCCTTGTTTCACCAAGAATTACAAAACAGCAGTTCTTAAACAGACATATTTGTGAAATAGTATCCTTCGGTAACTTTAATCTTACTATCCGAAATGAAACAATTTGTTTTAGTTTAAAATATAATTCTCTCCAAATACTTTTGCTTCATCTACCGTGGATTTATGTTTCTTATTCCTTGTTTTAACAAAGGAGGCGAAATGAGACACTTTCTTTATTTAATGACAATTAGTCTGAATTGCTGGTCATCCATATGCAAAACTTTTATATAACATTTATTTAGATCAATTAATAGCTATCAGCAGAGACAAAATGAATGAATAGAAAAGTAAATTGTAAATTTAAGCTTTAATTAACAGAATTTTTTTTAGAAAGAGATAATAATTTCCTAGTCAATTTCCGATTTTGTTATAAGATTTGTTTGAATTATTTTTTTACTGAGAAATTGGAATATTACCCATAGAATTCCAGTTTGTTAGTGTAAAAAAATGCTAATTGGAACTTAGTTCCATATATGGTCTACTGACTATGAATTTAACTGGCCAGTGTAAAACCCTTTTCCAGTTATAATGATTTCAAATTTGTAACTTTTGTGCCAGGCGGGAGCACTAGTGGCTGAGAGGGGTACAGAGGGACGGGTACCCCACTGATGGGGGGCCTGGTTGTTTTGGCTACATCATGGTAAAGGATTATTTGATTGGTTGATTTAAGCAGAGGTTTCAATATACTTTGTGGAACAAAGACAGCTTGTATGATATTTTAGCTATTCTTTAAAATTTTTTTTTATTGCTTAACTAAGTGGGTATTTTTTTAATTATCCTAAAAGAATGGTTATATATGTGAGTCAAATTTCGAAATGCTTCGAGGGCAACACCAAAAATGTTGGAAGTAGCCTCTCTAATATAAAAACAACGAATAGAATAATGTAGTTGAAATGGGAACGTCTATATAAAAGTATACTTAATTTAGTGAGCAATTAGCAACATGATATATATATCAATAAAGCGAGCACTGATGCATCTGAGAAAAAAATTAAATTAAAGTTTTCTAGGTGAGAGCAACTCCCGAAAAATAATAACAAAGTTAGGCTAGGTTGCTAAAACCAAAATTTTAATCAGCCTAAGAGCAATCAATTAAGATCTGCTGATAGCAGGAAAATAATGGATCTGTCTCTGGAGGCTGAATTTCCGACGAAAAATGACGACTCTTTACTTCGTCAGTGGGGGAATCTGAATAAAATTTCATTACGTCCTCAAGTTGTGAATACTTAGCGGATTTCCCAAAGCGATAATTTATCAGAATTATCCAAAAGTAAGCTATGCATTTAGCGTCATAAAGCAATTAATTTCTCATTTTAGGCCACACTCCTTCCCTCACACAAAACCAATTAAACGTAGGCACTGGGAATTGCTCATAGATGCAGATAGTTTTAGGAAGTTAAAATCTTTGAATGTCGTTTATTTCTGTTAGTGTGGAAACACACGTTAAATCACATGCGAGGAATACAATTGGCTTTAATTTTTAAGAGTAAAAACTTACTTAATGTTTTATGGCTTTGTACTTCCATAAGAACAGCAATTGCATCAAAAGCAACAATATTACTGTGGCAACAACAGACGTAATCATTATGGTGGTGATTTTACGCATATATACTAACTTTTCAAAGTGAATCCCAGTCGAAAATGTTTCGTTTCTGTAAAAGAAAAAAAAACTCTTGTCTTATGTCGACTGTTGTTGTAATGATTTCGGGTTATGTTTTGGGGATTTTTAGTTGACTTTGCACTATTTCTTCGTAAATGTATCGGTTTATTACTCATGTCTACAAGCGTAGGATAACAGCACTTTGCACCTCATCAACTAATATAAGTCAGCAGGCTTAAGGGTTTGACAACATTTTGATATTCATTGTTTTTCAGCTCTATTCTAAATAACCGATTTTTGATACAAATATCACATAATATTTTTCACTAAGTGTAATTATTTTGTTACCATTAACATTTGACGAACCGTGTAGCTTAAGACTGCGGTGTTCACAGCACGGAAACAAGTGTGGGTGCAAGTGAAGGCCCAGCTACATCCCTCCTCGCCATCTTGACTTTTCCTTGGTGCCCTTCGACGCCAGTTATTCGTGTTGATTTAGATAATTCTTAATAATTTTATATTTTTATCTTTTTCAAACATTCTCTCTTTTGTCTTTAACTTGAAAAAATAATTATGAACAACTTCCAAACCGAAACTATTAGGCTAAATAGTTATAAGCTGACTATGGTATAATAGTTATCATACAGACCAAATTGCAAAGCAATAACTTGTTTTTTACGTTTCAGAGGAATGTCTGAGTCTAAATATATCCTGTATTGTTGGTATACTACACCTGGCCAAACCTCGTCTTAAGTCCGTTAGTTTATAGTTGATAACTTTAAACGTGGCATTACCAAGATTATTATTATATAGCTGATAGGAAACGGATTTATACTTTTAAGGTAAGTTCGGAAATTTATGGTAACACACCTATATAATGAGTAAGGAATGCTGATGAAATTAAGTATATTTGAGGCGATGCTTGCTTGTCTGCGTGAATATGCATGGTATAAATGGATAGGCAATAATTACCCGTCTTCTTCATATTTTCCATAAATCGATTGAAGCTATGCACAATAAACTTAGCATCAAAAGAGCAACTGAATATGAACCTGCATAAACAGTAAGTCTTTGTGAAGTTAAACAAATCGAAACAGTTTCCAATTTACCTTCATCGTCTTTTTTTTAAATTATTTTTTCATTTTGTTTTATATTCAAGAACCGTTTTTATTTAGGAAGATGATGCGCCATTTCTTAGCACATTACTTCTCGATAGCCCCTTTTCATACAGGAAATCTTTTCCACATTGCCTTCACGTGACATGGCCGCTATGATAACATACTTGAGCTTTTAGACTATATCTATATATATATATATACTATATATATATATATATATATATATATATATATAACTATATATATATATATATATATATATATATATATATTATGTATATATATATATATATATATAATATCCTATATATATCTATATATCTATATATATATGTATATATATATATATATATATATATATATATATATATATATACTATATATATATACATATATATCATATATATTATATATATATCTAGTATATATATATATAGATATGTATATATATATATATATATATATATAATATATATATATATATATATATAGATGTAGTATATATATATATATATATATATTATATATATATATATTATATATATATAATATATATGTGTGTGTGTGTGTGTTGTGTGTGTGTGTGTATGTGTGTGTACGTGTGTGTGTGAGCGCACATTCAACACTTAATGCACATTATGTATTGCTGTAATGTGAAAATGTACAGAGAGCAAGTAAGGCAGTACATTGTATCTTTTGACCTTACATTCCTTGAAATGATAGACGTTAGTACTGGCTCTCATGGAGACAAAAGGAAATGTTTTTCGTTAAGGGGAATTTACTGTTAAAGGTCACTTTGAGCACTGACTGAAACTATGTGTGAGTTTGTTCCGATGGGCAGAACAAGTGGAAGCTAGGTTTTATCTTTTGAGACAGATCATTTCCCCTACCAAGGAAATTTAGAGTAAAAAACCCTGTTATTTTGAAGACTGAGAGCTATGAAATAAGTGATGAGTGACGTCAAGAACTCTTCCTGTGTAATGAATTCCTTACGTGTCAGTGACGTCATTTAAAGGGGATGTGGCGTACAGTATTCGTACATATGTATCATTTTTCACCATTCCTGAGGGTTTACCATAGAATTATTTGTTCCCTACCTGTCGAGCCTCAAAATGCACATGGGGGTGGCGTGAAATATCGCAACTGAATCTGAAATATAGCCATAAAAAAAGTAAGTGATTCTTTTATCCCTCGACCTTCTCTATTATGTGCCGATACAGTGAACCCTTTTATTTCATATCTTATTTACACTGATTTATTCCTGTAATTTATTCTGTATTTATGAGATTTATTGTTCATCCATGATATGTGTTAATGAGGGGCCGTTCGTAATTTTGACAGGAACTCTGTCAGCTTTTGTGAGCCGAATAATTACCAGTTCTGATAAGCCCTTATTTTTCTATTACGAAATGAAAAGACTGTTTAAATATGTGACTTTTCATTTTGTGGAACAAACACTTCTAGGTTCGAAGAGAAATAGTTGTCTAATTTTCTGTTTCATTAATGGGTTTATTTCAATTACCCGGATATTCTTCTAAAAAGTACGTTTTCTGTGTCAAATTCCTTTGAATGATTTTGACTTTCATTTCATTATCTTAGTCTAGCTATTCTCGTGGTAGTTAGAATCTTGCTTATCTTTTGGGGATAAAGTCTATTAATTCAGTGACTTAGTTAATTTTTGACAGTTGTCTTGTGTGATGATTATAGGTTTCAAATCGGCGACGATACCTTGTCATGTATCGTGGGATACATGACCCCTTTACGCACACACACACACACACACACATATATATATATATATATATAATATATATATATATATATATATATATCGAGCTACAATGTCCTTTAATATCTAATTCGCTCTACCTCGGAATTAATATATTTCATATATTCTTTACCGAAAGGGGAATTTTTTTCTCGATAATAGATTTACCTGTACCTGGGCGCGAACGCAGGAGACATTCAAATCTAGGCACGTCAGTGAAGCTCTTCCACCCCACCACCGCGAGAGGCCCAAAAGTTTATGTCGTCTCTCACCCTCAAATACCTCTCGCGCTGAGGTATTCGTTTGTTTGGAGACAACATCAACCCGCTTCGACTC
>NC_061087.1:67242980-67280480 GCF_015104395.2 Macrobrachium nipponense | reverse complement strand
TTGTGCACAAAATAATAACCTCCGCCTCGCTTGTCTGCTTTCCAGAATTCTATATTCCAGATTCCGGAGGGTTTTTATGTTGGTTCCTGACGACACGGCCCAGAGAATATCATATCTACATTCCGTTTAGAAGCAGAGATTCTATAAAACAAGTTACATGGCGCAAAATGCTTTGAGTTTCTTAAATAAAAGTGGTTAGTTGTCATATCTAAAATATGATAAAATTATACTTTTACAAGGAATAATTTTATTGTGATATTATTTTTAGTAACCAATTATAACGATTTCAGTTCTTTTCGACATATAGGGCGAGTTAATATTTTATAATGTTGATAGCAATATTCCTACACATTTGAAAACATATAACTGACCGGTATCTCATAAAAAATAAATTTGAAAAATAACATTACTTTTCAATCTCGTGACCCATGGGTCACACGTCTATAAGATGAAAATGGTATAGATACCAAAATAAGTGAATGCTGTTTAACAAATTATCACATGTATATTTCAATAAATAAAAATATTTATACCCTGTTTCTAATACTATCTGAGAATTATTGTAGTATGTCTAGTTATTTAGATAAAGATACATGTAATACTCCTTAGAAAATGGAAGATCGCGCATCGGTTTCTGAATCAAAGGAAAATATGGATTCTATTACAGTATATTAAAGTGTAAAAAGCATGTATGAACATTTGTATCTCCTCTATTTTTTATTACATTAAATTGGAGACACCGTATGTGTAAGTCTGGAAAGTACCAACATATAAACATACACACACACAATATATATGTAATGACAATTACATAAAAAAGGGAAATGTAATACATCCCTTATAATAAAAGCATAGCTCTTATCCAGGTCACAGGTCGATCAGGAAAAGTCTTCCAAAAACACCATTCTCAAGCTGTGCCCGAATGCTAGATAATCATAACAACAAACACACGAACGAACATCCTCCTTGAGCTTGGAACTAGGTTCAGCTCCCACGAGAACTAAATAAGATTGTTGAATCAGTATAACCTAAAGAAGGGGTTCGTGTGTTAGTAATCTAACTCAATTATCTCTTTGAATGTACACTGAGAACAGTTGTATCACTTCCTCCTCTGACTCTTACAATAACATCCATCTTGAATGTCTATCTCAAGATGTGAGACTACTTCAAGAAATATATCTATTTTATATAACTTCATGAGTTTCCCGACATCCTTCTATATTACTGATGTGAGAACGAAGAATCCGATGAAGTCTCTGCATTAATTGCCTGCCGAGAGAGAGAGAGAGAGAGAGAGAGAGAGAGAGAGAGAGAGCTGCTATGTCTCAATACACACCGCTATTCGCTCTTTTGTGAATTTTAAAGTAAAACAAGGGACTGTCTCTGACACTTAAACATATGTGGGTGAGAATGTCCTATAATTTACCATATGGAATTTATATATATTAATAATATCTAACTACTATTAATATTATATATATATATCATATTATGCTATATATATCACTATATATATATATATATATATTATATATATATATATATATATATATATATATATATATATATATATATATATTAAAGCAGCTGTACCCGTCCTCCGGATGGGTTATCGGAGTCGTAAGGAAATGAAGGGCCATGAAAAAAAAAACGGGCTTAGAAACGCCCCCGAATTTCGGATCTTGACTAAAACCTTCCGAGGGACAGGGGGGAGTGTATGGTAATCATTTGGTAGTCCTAGCGGTCAACTCCGAAAGTTAGAATAATATGAGGGTATGTAAAAAAGGGGATATTCGGATTTTACTTAAACCTTCCTGGCTGGCTGAGGAGTCTATGCTAAACATATGATAGCCCTAGCTTCAGCTTCAAAATGAGGGAGTGCGAAAAAGGGGGTTATGACTCCCTTAGAAAAGGCCCTGGAATTTTGACTAAAACCTTCCGGGACGGGAAAGGAGTCTATCATAAAAATTTGGTAGTCCGAACTTCAACATAAAAATTTGGTAGTCATAACTTCAACTCCACAGGTTGTAAAAAATGATGCGATGTAAAACAGGGGACTATGACCCTGTTAGAAACTTCCCTTAACGGCCCTCGAATTTCGGATTTTGACTAAACCTTCACTTGGGGAAGGGGGGAGTCTATGGTAAAATTTTGGTAGTCCTAGTTCTCATAGTCTGTATGTGCATAACGAACGAACAAACAGACATAAATTGCCTTATTCATATATATAATCGGTATATTAATATAGTATCTTATAGATATATATATATATATATATATAATATATATATATTAGATATCTGATAATATATGATTTTAAGTATATTATTATATCTGTATATATCTATCATATATATATATAATAATTTTTTTTAATTTTAATATACCATCTTTATATATTTATATTTATTAATAAAATGTAATACTATTATATATTATCTCTATATATATATAATCTATATATATATATTATAATATCTATATTATTATATATATCTATATATATATCTTATATATATATATATATATCTATTGTATATAATATGGACTTGTGGGAAAAACTGAAAAGCTTGCGTGATAAGTGCATTTGGAGGTCTGATGTGCTTTCCATGGATGATATATATTTATTTTCACTATGTATCTTTACATATACTCTTACCTTGAAGTATTTTATTAATTTGCAAGAAAAGTTGAAAATTACAATAGTTACAATAATGCTAATGTTTGCAATTTTGAAATTCAATCATTTTCTATTTTCTTCCTGTATTTATTGTTGTTTAAAAACTCGACAGAAAATTCATTGCACGATATTCTTATTAAAAAACAAACTTTTAATATTCATGTGTTATTCTTCTTTCTATTTCAAATTTACCAAGGAAATTTACTTGTTTGAAGAACACGAGTTTGTATTTTCTGTTCCAAATCTCTTTGTATAAGTCGGCCTCGACAGCCCTGAGGATATGGCGCATCCTATGAAGATCAAAGAGATGGGGCCGACAAGGAAAACCCTTTATGAATTCTCGAGTCTTTTCCTAGGCTTAATTAATGTTATTTCCACTCTCTTAAGAACCAGAAAAGTATACTCCGTTAGGCTAATTACTTTGTAGATACTCATTCCATGACAGAAAAATTCTAGCTCACTGTCGGATGAAGGCCTTTGTAATCATTAATCCTGTCCTTTGAATCTATAAAAGGGCTCCGCCTATATCTCTGCCAAGCTTTCCTCTAGATTCTTTATGAATTTTTGGTGCCTCTCATGATGTTACTTTTTATCTAACATATCTGAAATGGACTTCTGCTGAAAACAACACTTTGACGA
This sequence comes from Macrobrachium nipponense, assembly GCF_015104395.2. Taxonomy (NCBI): domain Eukaryota; kingdom Metazoa; phylum Arthropoda; class Malacostraca; order Decapoda; family Palaemonidae; genus Macrobrachium; species Macrobrachium nipponense. The sequence continues at coordinate 67,277,161 of NC_061087.1, read as the reverse complement.
CCATATTCTTTAAACTGCACGTGTTTTTTTTTTTTGTTTTTTTTTCACCAGTTCAGTTTTAACGATAAAAAAAGAATAACAAACGATTCCTTTAATTAAAAAGTATATTTGTCTCACAAGCAATGTACTACCAGGATGTCCGGCATCATTTGTTCATCTCCAAGAAACTCATTAAAAATATTGAAATCCTATCAATCGGAAAAGTAAAAGGAGAAATAAGACTTTTGTATAAGCTGAACATGGGATCCCCCTTATTAAGAAAGGATCACGGTAATTAACTAATGAAATTGTTTTAGACAACAAAAATCAAGATTTATTCGTTTTCTTTTAGCTGTTGAATAGTATCTCAGGAGATATTATCAACATTGCAGTGGTCTGAAATGTACAGATTTTCTGTTAGGAAATATTATGATAATTTAGCCTGATCGCACGTTACTAATAATAATAGTGATGATAGATGATATTATTACAACACTTATCATTTCATTATTAACGCTGCATTCCGTTCTATGAAACCTGATGGAATAGTATATACATTCACGCTATACATGATCCTTAACGAGTTGTCATGCACCTCAGTTTCTGAAGGCAACAAAATAGTCATTGTTGACTACAATTTCATTTCTTTGTTTTCTCATTCAGTTGTTTTGAATGTTTGTACTCTCTCCAAGTATTTCTCTGCCGGTAGGGTGCCCTAAAGGCGATAACTCGCAAAACTTCAAGTTAAACCATGAAAGGGTCTTCCAACGTCAAACTGCTAATAAAGACAAACAATGCAATGCGAAATCATTCTTTATAGTGGAGGTGAGAAGACAGTTTAACTGAGCATGGTAAATGAGAAATCCATCGAATTTGGTGCTAAAATCATCAATTTTTAGAAAATTATAATGCAATAATTAAAACCTGATTTAAATGTGAATTTATGATATCTCGAAATGAAATCTTATATGGGATGAAATATAAAGATATAAAATTTTATCTGCCGAAAGAATTTTTCTACAATCTTCAATGCTTTTTAATATATTAGCATTTGAATAACGTTAGGGATGGGACCTGCCAGACGACCAGAAATTACCCCGTTTCCAGTAAGCTTCGCTTCTCTCTTAAAAAGGTAAAATTTTTTATTTGAAAATAAATCTTATATGGGATGAAATTTAAAAATATAAGGTTTTATCTGAAGAAATAATTTTCTTTGAGCTTCAATACTTTTGGAGATATTAGTATTAGAAAATTGTTAGGGCTGGGCCTTGCAGGTCTGCCAGAAATGAGCACGTTTTCAGCAAGACTTCGGTTTGCTTGTAATAAATCTTATTTTCTTCTTCCCAGCTGGTGGCCATTTTCATATGGGGTCACCGTTTCGGCGCCGTTTCCATCTATTTCTATCCTGTGGTTCTGCCTCATCAATTCCCTTCTCATGTAAGTCTCCTCTCACACAGTCCTTCCATCTCTTTCTTGGTCTCCCTTTTCTTCCTCTTCCTTGAACTTTCATCCCCATAATATGTCTCCCAGCATGGTCCCCTTCTCTCCTCATCAGGTGTCCATACCACATCAGCCTTCCGTCCTGCACTTTCTTAAATATTTCCGCCACCTTAGTCAATCCCCTTATGGAGTCGTTCCTGATCCTATCCTCTCTTGTCACCCCAGACATCCACCAAAGCATTCTCATTTCTGCCACATCCATCTTCTTCTCCTGTGTGTTTCTCATGCTTGCTGTTTCCGTACCATACAGCAGTGCTATTCTTAAGACCATCTTGTAAAATTTTCCTTTTAACCTCAGCGGTACTCTTTTGTCACAAAAAACTCCAGAGGCCATTCACTATAGTGGGGGATATTATGAGTAGAATTGTGCAAATTGTGATTCAAGCATGAAACTTGGCACATTGATTGTTTACCCTGCACTTTGCAAAATTCAGGTCCTGGCCAAAACAATATTTTTTTTTTTTCAAGATGGCCACTCCTTTTTTTTCAAAATGGGGTCGTCAACAAATGTTTTCTTGACAATAACCATCATATAACTTGACAAAATATTTAAATTAGTCAAGAATTTCTCTACTCATACGTTTGTACAGCAATATAGCATGATAGAAAGTAACTCAAAGGTCAATGAAAGAGTCTTCCGTTTTCAAAATAGCTGCAAAATGGTAAAAAAAGGCTATTTTATTATTCAACTTTAACAAGAATTCCAATTTCTGGCTGTAACCATTAAACGACAAGTACAATTTACATTAATGGGATACAAATTAGCCACAGTAGACTGCTTTTTATCGATCCTGACAGTTACATGAACATAATCCTGTTCAAGAAAGCCCAGAGCTATAGCACTTGCAGTTACCAAGAAAGTTTGATTTTTGTGCCCATAGTTCCTGACAAGATGCAGCAAAATAGTTGGAGGGATTTTATCAAAAGACCTTTTTTCTCTCGCAAGCAATTCAAAACGAGATTCATTGACTGCAAATGTAGTTGTTGCCCTGTCATTTATTATGCATACAAAAGCGTCAAGGATTTCTATGTCAGACTCTGAAATTAAATCTGGTAACGTACCAAAGCGAATGAATATATCAGAAGCATGTGGAAATGCCTCACATGTCTGCCACGTTGATTTTTTACCTATTCGTCGAAATGCTGAGACGGTATCGCAACCAGTAAAAGAATGAAAAAATGGTAATGCGATACAGGTATTTCCAATGATGCTGCAATATCATGTATAGGAAGCCATCGGAAATCCTTACTTCGACCAAAACCTTTCCACATTCTATCAAGTCACAGCTATTTGAATAAGAAAATTCCCAAAACTACAAGGTCATTATCTGTACTGTACATGGAATGTCCTTTCATCCATCGATGACTGCATGCTGGATATGAATGAACATTTGAGTGTCAGCCTCTTCATGGTTGAATAGGTACAGCTGGGTTATGTCTGAAACCTTATTTGTAAGGACATTTACCCCTAGGATTGCAAATATTTGTTTGTCAGTCTCAATGGTTACAATCAACTCACCAAGGAATGCGAACAACTCAGTTTTGTTGTCGTTGTCTCTTAGAAAATTACTCCAAACCTTTGGTGTTTTAGTAATTCCAACCACTATTCGTCTAACTCCAGAACAACTCTTTTCCCTGGTCCAAGCCTTAAGACTGTCTTTTGTATGCACATCGAATACAACGTCTACCCTTGGATACCTATTTAAGCAAGAAGCAATGTGAGGTAAAATAATATCATGGCCGTAGTCATTAAATATTTTTGATTCCTGCGCCATCAATAACCAATGTGTCAGACCCTGAATAACTTGGTGGGTTTTCAACGTTTGTTTCAAATACATCCATCAGCTGTTACTTGACACCTGTGTATAAACATCCATCTTGTGACAATGAGGATGGAGTATATTGGTTTTCATGGCTGAAGAAATCTTCCATGTTGCATTGTCTGCTTTGGCAAGAAATTAAGTCTTGAAAACAGACTAAAATCATTTTTCAGATTTTCAATTTTTCCTTTTGAAGGTCCTGTGCTATTTGGCTGTGTTTTGCAGCTAGAGAAAGGGAAGTTGTTCTTTTTAGCTGGATTGTAGAAATCAGGTTGTCCCTCATTTGTAATTCTTTGTAGAAATTTTTTGTATTGCTTTAGCCCAATATCCTTTTAAGTATCGGTTTTTGCAACCTCCGAACTGACAATATCATTTGAATCAAGTTTGTAAAGATCAGAGGATTCTTCTAGATATGGATTTTCAAAATCATTGAAAGTCTTAACAAGCCTTTGAACTTCTCCAAGAATGACTTCTGTGAGATCATTGTATCCTCATTGTATCGCATTTCCCTTAAAAATTTGGAATCAATATACTCTTATGCCACTCATCTGGTATCTTTTAGTGTTCAAGGATCTTTATCGCAAGAGCATACAGTATATCCACACCTTCATCTCCTAATGCTTTCCATGCCTCCACAGAAATCATGTCTGGTCCTGGTGCCTTCCCATTCTTCATCTTCTTCAGTGCATTTAGTACCTCTTGCCTAGAATATCTCATTACCATGCCGATGTTCACTTGCCCATCCTCTCTTATTAGTCTATCATGTTCCATGGTACTGCCTCCCATACTTCCACTGATTTAAACGTCCATCACTATGATAAAAATAGATGGGCACAAAGCCGACCCCTGGTGTAATGCTACTCTCACCTCAAACCCTCTATTTCCCCAACACTGCTCCTCACTTTGGTAAATACATTCTGGTGCATATATATATATATATCTATATATATATATATATATATATATTATATAGTATACTCATCATATATATATATATATAAATATATATATATATCTATTTATATATATATATGTATATATATAATATTTATTCTCTTTATAATATATTATATATATATCTCCATACATATATATTATATATATCTATATATATATAATATATATATTATTAATATGCATATATATATATATATATATATATATATATAACATATATACCTATCATACTATATATATATAATATATATATATATTAATATATAATATTATATTATATATGTATAGTATAGTATATAAAATATATCTATATATATATAATTATATATATATATATCTCTATATATATATATATTCCCATATTATACATACATATTATATATATATCTATATTATATATATTATGTATATATCTATATTCATATATATATATCTATATCTATATATATAGTATATATATATATATATAGTATATACTATATATATGGTAATGAACCTCAGCAAGCTAATGTGAAATCCTCATCCAATTTTCAAGAAAGTTACAGAAAACTAATGTTTTCTGCTTTAAGTCAGGAGTGTTACCAGAATCAACAATTGTCAAAAAGATCGAATTGTCAGCAGTTTTGTTGGAATAAGCTGATCTTTTATGGTCGAAGTATAAGTTCTAATGATTTATTGCAGTTGCGTATAGAATTTCGTATTTAGTTAAAATGGGACACTGGCCTAGAATGGCATCCCATTATTATTAGGTAGAAATGTGTATTCATATTTTTGTGAAGACATTTAAAGAATAAACTACTCGCATAAGAATTGTTGTTAAATTTTTCTTTAAAAAGTTGATCTCTTTGTGGAGCTCAGACCATCCAAAAGAAAGGGAAAAAGACTGTTGAAAAGATTAAAAAGAGAGTTTATCTTAAAATTGAAATCACAAAAGCTATAAAAATGTTTCCCCAAACCTGTAAATGTCTTCTCCCTGAAATTCGATGTGTAAAAACTTGAATTATTACGAGAAACTTCGATACCTAAACAAGAAAATTTGTTATTTTTCTCATAATAAATAGTAAATTTCTTATTACGATGAGCCAGATTAGCATAATGTAAAAATCCGATTTATATTTATCTTGAAAGAAGATAAATGTGTCATCGACATAACGACAGTATCTAACTGTCACATAAAAATATTGGCCAACACCGGGCCAAGAGGACTCCCCATTATCATACCGTCAACCTGCACATAAGCTTTACCATTAAAAATATAGGTGGTGTGCTCACCGCCAATTGTTGTAATCAAAACCGTGAAACAGTATGTCATTATCGGTAAACATCTTATTTAAAATAATCTGTATAGTTTCTCCAACAGGAATATTTGTGAATAATGCTTCAACATTGAGGCTTATCATCAATAGGTTTGAGTCCTGACACAAACTCATTTCCTTAACCGCAAACTAATTATTTTAAAGTATAGTTGTTAGATGAAAATTCTGTTAAAAGTGGTACCAAATATTTTCCAGTTTGTAATTGGGGGTATCTTATGATGTTAGAATAGACCTTATAGGAATACTATATTAATGTATTCATGGCAGAGCGTACATAATACCGTAGGAACCTCCAGTGCTTAATAAATCTTGATATGCATAACTTTTTAATGGCTTTCTGGTCTAATAAGGATCCTAGAAACCTGATAATCTTGTCTTCTTACCTGAAAATAGTTGAGAAATCTGAGGCTGCATTATACCTTACTACTCGTGTGCTGTTCTGATGATCCTCTCTTCCTTAACACACAGCAGTTATAAAAAAATAACCGTTATCCATAGATTTACTCTCTTCATATAAACGTGCTAAATTACATATTATTTTTCCTCTCCTAAAACTCTTTAGCCGTTGTAACCTACTTCCAGGCAAACTTTATGTTTTCATATGGTACTTGCTCAGATTTAACCCTAAACGTTTATTAATGCTACTTTTTTTTTCTTATATTAGCTTGTCTTTATTTCAAACTAATTTCTTTAAATCTCGGTCTAGTCTGTTTTCCTGTACTGAAACTCCTTTTCAACGTTCATTTCATGCGATGAAGCTTTCATGTCACTATCGCGACATGGGCTCTTTTACAATACTAGATATTTGAAACGAAATGCATAAACAAAAATACATAAATAAAAATTAATTAAACATAATGTACAAACTGATTAGAAAATACATAACGCATTGAGAACTGAGATCGTTATTCAATTGGAAAACAATCGACGTACCCATTCTATATAATAATTCTGACTTTGGGTTGGGGTCCTTCATTACGAGAGTAGAATAATGGTAGTGTGTGTGAAATTTTGTACTCTTGAATTATGGAATTTGAACTTCATATTAAACCGGGATTTCTTGCTAAACAGTGGCGAGAAAGTTCCAGTTGTCAGTAATGTCTTATACTTTAACTGTCATAGAAAAATGCTATTTCTGCCTTGCTAAAATGAGAAAACCTTACTTGTTGGCTTCGTGACATTCTGTCTCAAGCGTTTGGAAAATGAATGACCGTAAGGAGAGCAGGTATAAATGCTGCAATCCGAGTGTGGACATCAAGCATGAGGAGTAAATTAAAATGTCATCTGCATAATTCTTAATGAAGGTAATATACCAACGCTCCACAGGTTGCGGAGCCACTGAGAGGTCACGTCTACTTTATTTTTGTATGTTGGTGTCATGAAAGAAAAGATCGTGACGTTGGTGGCATTTCAGGAATGTGAACTCGAAGGGAAGCGTGTGGAGAGGAAAGGAGATAGTGACGTTCTGGATACCTGCAATTTCTAACATTTTTGCATTATTTTTTTTAGTCCGACAATTTGTTTATGAATTAATTGCCTTATAGAGGCAGGAGTTAAATTACCGCTTGGAAGAAAACAGGAGTAATAGAAAATTCTTTAAAAACTAGAAACTTTACCATATGAAAACTGGTGTAGGTGAAAAAAGATTATGGATAATATGTACAAAATGTTATGTAGATCTTAAAGGATTAATATTGTTATTTAGTTTTTCTTACATGCAGCCTGTCATCGGGATCTCAAATCTCGTTAATTCAAGAAGTATAATATATAAGTTTCATTATAGGTTATATTTTCCAAGGTCTCCCTATATGAAACGTGAAAAATGCGCTGAGGTTTCTACAACGCAATCGAGTTTGTACAGCCACTACAACAACATATAATCTTGGGCATAGAAAATAGATCTCTCTTTCGGTGGTTTCGATGTAATGCTGTATGACACGGGGCTCATGAAACTTTAACCATGGCCCAGTGGTGACCGATTCGATATCGTTGCCAGAACACGATTATTTGTAATTTTCAACTTAGATAGAATAAAACCTACTAAAGCTAAAGGGCTGCAATTTGGTATGTTTGAGGATTTGTGGGTGGATGGTCAGCATACTAATTTCCATCACCTTAGCCTCTGAAGCTTTCAAGACCTGAGGGCGGGCAGAACAAGTGCCCACATGAAAGAGTGAGGAAGGAGAGATAAAGCCGGCACAATAGATTTCTCTTACAGAAAACTAAATGGGATGAGAATAATAAAATGCCGAAAGTTAAAATCTTTCATAGTTACCTCCTGACATTCTATTATAAAAGCCTAAGTCCTCCGATGAGGCTGCACACCTTTAACAAGGCAGTAGTCTTTTTTAATTTTATCCTTTAACTTACTGAAATATCATTTGAAACAAAATCTACTCTCAAGATGGACTTCAGATTAATAAGAGGAAAAGCCAGTACTGTGCCCATTAGTTCACGAATACCTAAGAGAGAGAGAGAGAAAAAAAAAAGAGTGAATATTATAGACAATACTATTATCATCTTTAAGTCAGTCTTTATTGCTATTGCAACACTATAACAAGGATCAGTAACAGTGATCCAGTAACTCAAAGGATATCGGAAAACTATTTAATACGCCTGAGTTGTTGGCACCTATTGCACTGCTAGACACAGGAGCATGGCTAACTTTAACCTTAAATAAAAATAAAAACTACTAAGGCTAGAGGTCTGCAAATTGGTATGTTTGATGACTGGAGGGTGAATAATCATCATACCAATTTGCAGTAAGCTTGTCTACTACCTGATCCAGAAACCTGGAAGATAACGCACACAGCCACACACACACACACACACTACAATATGGGTTTTTAATCATTCATACCAACTCCATTAAAATTGTTGCTGTTTCTCTGGTTTGCTTGTTTGTAGTTAGTGTACTTTGACGCAAATGACGTGATCACCCATCGATTAGCTAAAGTGGGACTAATATATATATATATATATATATATATATATATATATATATATATATATATATATATATATATATATATATATATATATATATATATATATATATATATATATATATATATATATATATATGTAGGCCTGTACCTAGGGGTTTTGATTAATAATATGCGTTCTCTGTGACCTATGGAATGTAGAGAACAGTGCAGAGGTAACGACCTGAGAGTAGCTGATCAATGAGATTCTAGGGGGTGGCGTGAGATAGAAATGCTTAGTTCAGGAAGTCAATGTACGACAGTTTATGAACTCTTCTCAAAGTGCCTTTGTGAAACTAGATGCAGCTAGAACCGCAAGGCGCTAGCGAACTGTGTGTTCGTATGTGCGTGTGCGCCTCTTCTATTCATAATGTATCACTAGCCAAGTCTATGGGAAGACTTGCACAGAGATTCGCGGGAGGAAGGCAAAGCCCACGATGGCAGATGCCAAAGTGTTTTTATTTTATCAGTGAGTGATATTCCGGTTGGAATGGGTAAGTGTTACCTTTACTTTAGCCAAAGGGAGGTGTTCTGTATCTTTGAGACAGACGGATCTGGAATACCGGGGGACAAAAGAGTTCCCAGTGGGGTGTGGACTTTTGGGTGACTTGACAATGTGTTGTTTTTGAGTTAGTCTGTAAGACTGGATTACTTGGTTAATTGATTTGTTTTATTCTTGTTAATAAACGTTAGTGTTATGATGCAACTCTCTCATTTTCATTACCTGTTAGAATGGAGAGAAAGAGGTGAAGAGAGAGGGAGAGAGATGAGAGAGAGAGAGAGGGATTACTGGATTCCTTGGAGAGAGAGAGAGAGAGAGAGAGAGAGATAGGTTGTGTGTGTAATGGAGTAATGGGGTCTGCCTTCCGTTTCGTGTCCACGCTTACCTTATGAATACTGGGGGTCCTTCCCCCATGTTATAGTGGTGTCAGCGGTTAAGAGGGGATATGAAAGCTTTTTTTTTCTTTTCTATGCCTAGGAACGCCAATGTAGAGATGGGTGGCCAGTTAGAAAATAAAAGGGGTAGAGAAAATATCCGTCCGTGGGATGGGGGGATGAGGAAAGAATTTCTATTAGGGTCATCAAATTTGCCGTACCGAGATTCTTCAGGGCGGGAGTCGTGAGACAAGCAACTCAGTCTAGTTCATGAGTGACGGTTGCTAGGTTGCGTTTTCGCCAATCGCGTTTGTATTGTACCGACGAGGTTTACACGTTTTACGAAGAATTTCGAGTTCCTTTTGTTCCCATTATGGAGTAGTGAGTGTTAAACTATTGTTTATCAAAAGGGAGAGGGTTTTGTTTAAATATTTCAGGGAAATGGGATTGGTTCAAGAGGTCAACAATTTTTCTTGTCTTTGCCCCATAGTGACGTGTTTTCTTTATTTTGCACGTGTTTATAATAGACGTATGCATTCGTCTTTGTTTAAAACATAGAAGTGTATTTTCTATGCATGTGAACTGTGCTTGGATAATCATATCTGGCTTAGAGACAGAGCGGCCACAATTTTACGGGCTCGGCACATTTCTGCTAACCGGCGCAGGGAGGCATTGCATGGCGGGATATTGCAAGGGGAGTATGGCCTGCCTCGGGGGGATAGCTGCATGGAAGGTACCACTGGCCTCCCTCGAGAGATAGTGCAGGGATGGGCACTAGTGTATACCTTGGGAAGGGGTCCTCAGACACTGTTCAAGGGGAGATGGGGGATACTACTGGTATGCCTCGGGCTGTTCTGCCGCTCGACTGAGGGGTTGTTCTCACGGGGGGGAGAAATTTTTTTTTCTCAGTGTGGGTGAACTCCCCCTTTTCCTTTTTTTTTCTTTGTGTTGGGGGATGGGTCTGGCCTTGACATTGAATGCTAAGATGTCAGCTGATTGATAAGTTGATGAAGTGAAATGCCCGTGGAGTCTTTTTTTAGAAAAGAGTTTTTTTTTTCTCTCTCTCTTGGACGAAGAGAAAAGGAAATAAAAAGAGATTTTTCTTTTCCCGTGAATGAGGGGAAAAGTAGTTAACATGCATGGGATGTGTTATATGTTTCTTTGTGCCTTGAAAGACACAAATATAAGGGGGATACACAGATTATTTTTTTTATTGTGTTGGAGAAATTACTTTGAAATGCCGATGATTGGTGTTGTATCTGTGTTGTGTGGCAATGGTGTTATGTCATGGTGTTGCATGCTGGAGAAATTGTATACCATAGGATTCAGCAATACTAGTGTATGCTATTTGAATTTCACCCTTACTTGAGATTTTTGCAAGAGAATTATTGCTATGAAGAGTTATTATTATTAATTATTATTAATTGTTATACTTGAGTTGTCACGGGGAGGTTTGCTTAAAGTATTAATTATCATTACGGAGAAGTGTTTTACGAGAGAGTTTGAGATATTTCATGGGGGATTATTTAATAATTATTACAGATAATTATTCATGGATAATTATTACGATGAATTAATGGGAGAAGTCTTGTGTTAATTATTTGTTGAGTTTTTGTAACTTTGGAGAATATTTTCAGTGATTCACGGGGATGAGTTTTGCTGAATCTTGATGAATCTGGCTGAAATCTTGGTAAATTGTGTTGAATCTTGCTGAATTTTTGTGCTGAATTTTTGGAGAATGGACAAGCATTAACATTGGTGATATTCTTTTTATACTAATACTGGTGATTTTGATGATAGCAATTTTTTTGGTGATTTTGTGATAATGATATTTCTGATACTGATTTTTTTTTATATACTAATACGTGGGTGCCGTAATGCTGTCAAGGGAGGTGAAATCTTTTTTGAATATTGGGAGGAACTAACAACACATTATTTTAGTTTTTTTTTTTTTTTTTCTTTTTTTATGAGTTCAGCAGATAATTGCTTGACATCTAGTGAGTTACGGGAGATAGTTAACAGTGCCGTTGATTTTTCTTTTCTCCTTTTTTGAAAATTAGCCATAGCTGACACAAGTTTTTTCACCATGGGCGAATTTGAGTTTATTTTTTCTCTCCAGTTGGTGTGGATATTTTTCAATATCTCAGTTCATGACTTAGAGTCATTGTTCGGGAACGTGTTCGTGTTTTAGCTATTTGATGCTATAGAGAAATATATGGGAGAATTTTTTGCACGTTTTGAATGCATACGTAATGGCACTACATTTTTTCTCTGGATATTTGTGTTCCAGAAATTGTGAGTTTTCTTGCACAATACCTTGGTTGTATTTGTGACAAATTTGTGAGAGATAGGAAACTTGGTTAAGTTTTCTAGTGACTTATGTCGTAGTGCATATGGAGAAGTCTTGGCTAAGACACTGTGAGTTGGGAATTCTGTTATAATGACTTGTGGCACATTAGTGATTTTTTCTAGAATTTTCTAGACAGTTTTATTTGCCGAGTTTTTGCCCTTTTTTTTAGCAATTATGCTAAATGGAGTGAGTTTTTATAGTTTTTGACTATAACATTGAGTTATTCTCTGGAGAATTGGAGTTAGAATTGAGATATAATTGAGATATATTATTTTGGAGTTATAATTTGAGATATAATATATGGGAGATATATTTTTTTGGCCATTTTTGATATTTGCCAATAATGTGATGAGAGCTATGTTTAGTTCAATTATTTTGCAGCCATCTTTGTTGCAAATGGAGACACATATTTGGAGATTATGGGGCAATATTTGTGAGTGTGTGAGTTAGTTGCCTTGAGTGCACATTTTTTGGAGATATATTTTTTGGAGCCTTGTTTTGTTCCACATGGAGTTATTGGGGAAATAGAGGTAAATATTTTGTATTTGCCGAAATAGAGGTGATTATTCTCTATTCCTGGAGTGGTGTCTTTTTTTTACTGACATGTGGCTATTAGAGAAATAAGAGAATAATATAATGGGGTTGGTTATTAACCAAATGGAGGAAATATTTTTATAACCGGAGTGGTGTTATTATTAATATGGTGTCTCATAATTATATATGGAGTTGGAATTACTCTTGGGCACGGTGACCTTTTTTTTTGTGGTTATGGAGTTTTTTTGAGCCAAGAGAAGATTTCTGTGGTTCTCTTTTTTGATTTCGTGACTATTTAGAGAGAAGTGGCATTACTGCATTACGAGTCCTATGGAGATGTGTGTGCATTTTTTATGTTCACAAGTGTGTTATTCTTGGAGAAATATAATTTGGGGAAAAGTCATGTTGAGAGAATAAGTCTTCGAGACAAATTTTTGAACACATTAGTCATATCCTGGAGTTAATTCTGTGAAATGTGTCAGTTAGACCTTTTTTTCTTGAGAATCATGAGTTTCCAAACTTATGTGTCTTACTAGACAATTCTTATGCTGATGTTAGAGCATGCGTCCGCAGGTGATTTTTCTGCTGACAGGCGATGTGATGGGCGTGTGCTGTTTCTTTTCCTCTGATGGTGACAGATCAGAATTTTTGCAATATCTGGAAATGTTGGCTATAGCATTTCACGAAAGCGCATGTGTGAGAGTTTGCTTTCTGGCAAATTCCATAACTTTACATGGAGCATTTCTTGGGAAAACACGGGTGTTATGCATATTTACATATTATGTATTTGTGATTGGGGAAATCTTGTGATTATCTTTTTTTTATTATTATTTTTCTTCCTTTCCCTATGAGAGATGTAATTTGGGGGATTGAGTTTAAGTAGCATTTCTTTTTTGGACGGGAGATTTGATTTTACCGGGAGATGTAATTTTTCGAGGGTTGTTACTTAAGTAATGGGAGTTTGACATTAAGTCTCATTGTGATTAATTATTGAGCAGTAAAGGGGTTTTTGCTGTTAAAATTTGGAGATTTTTGCTGATTTTGTGGGTTGTTTAGATGTCAGAACTTGCGAGAAAATTTTGGGTCTGGGTGTTACGTGATTCTTTTCTTTCTTGAGCTCGTTACGAATTTTTTCTTTTTTTTCTTGTGAGCACATTCGAGTTTGAAATGTGTGCAGAATTCCGTGGAGTTGCTGTGATTTCTGAGTTATGTGTATGCTGATGTGCGAGTTTGGAGAATTGAGTTTGGAGAAACTTGATGTTTTTTTTTTCTTAGAGAGTTGCGATAATGACCTATCATTTTAGTAGTCATATTAAGGGAGTTAATTGGGAGACGTTCAGTTAGTATTTCTGACTTTTTGAGATCATTGTTTGATAGAAGTAGTATGTTTGGGTTAATTTTCTTAGATTGACCAAAGACCTGACTGACATACTAACGTACGCCAAAAGTCGTTCCCCGACACCAGCAAGACGTCCACCAGCCGTGAAGAGAGGTTGCTGCCATGTTGTCCAGGGTGATTACAAGTATTTCCATGATGGGTGATCGAGAGAATTCTACAGCGTGTTTTTTGGGGATCCGCAGAAGCTGTGAGAGTCTTCTACGATGAGGGAGGCATTCCATCTTCCTACAGTTGCTACAGCCTCCTATAGCCTGTTGCTGTCTGTTCAGCTAGTTGCAGACAAGCGAAGAGGGATATTCAAGAATCCTAATGCAGAAAATATGAGAGAAAATGTGTCTTGTGTTATTGGGAGATTAAAGCGTGATAAGACTTTATTTTATAATGCCAGAGACGTGCAGTTTTTCTTATATTTTATTTTAAGCCGGCCAGTGTTTTGTATTATATAAGCAATTTTGCTAGGCAGGGACTAGCATATTAGCGTGGCCGAGCTATCTGTAAGGCCTAGGGGTTTTGATTAATATATGCGTTCTCTGTGACCTATGGAATGTGGAGGACAGTGCAGAGATAACGACCTGAGAGTAGCGATCAATGAGATTCTAGGGGGTGGCGTGAGATAAAAATGCTTAGTTCAGGAAGTCAATGTACGACAGTTATGAACTCTTCTCAAAGTGCCGTTTGTGAAACTAGATGCAGCTAGAACCGCGAGGCGCTAGCAAACTGTGTGTTCGTATGTGGGTGTGTGCCTCTTCTATTCATAATGTATCACTAGCCAAGTCTATGGGAAGACTTGCACAGAGATTCGCGGGAGGAAGCAAAGCCACGATGGCAGATGCCAAAGTGTATTTATCAGTGAGTGATATTCCGGTTGGGAATGGGTAAGTGTTACCTTTACTTTAGCCAAAGGGATGGCCTGTTTGATAATCTTGTAAGATGTTCCATTTTATTGACTTTGTCTTTAAACTTGTGTGTGTACTTACTTACCGGGATGTGTTCTGTATCTTTGAAACAGACGGATCTGGAATACCGGGGGACAAAAGAGTTCCCAGTGGGGTGTGGACTTTTGGGTGACTTGACAATGTGTTGTTTTTGAGTTAGTCTGTAAGACTGGATTACTTGGTTAATTGATTTGTTTTATTCTTGTTAATAAACGTTAGTGTTATGATGCAACTCTCTCATTTTCATTACCTGTTAGAATGGAGAGAAAGAGGTGAAGAGAGAGGGAGAGAGAGAGAGAGAGAGAGAGAGAGGGATTACTGGATTCCTTGGAGAGAGAGCGAGAGATAGGTTGTGTGTGTAATGGAGTAATGGGGTCTGCCTTCCGTTTCGTGTCCACGCTTACCTTATGAATACTGGGGGTCCTTCCCCATTTGTTTATATATATTATCATAGTATATAATTATATATGATGTAATATATTATATAATATAATATCTATATATATAAATATATATAATATTATATATATTCTATATAATATCTATAACATGGGTGAAGGACCCCCATGTATTCATAAGGTAAGCGTGGACACGAAACGGAAGGCAGACCCCATTACTCCATTACACACACAACCTATCTCTCTCTCTCTCTCCAAGGAATCCAGTAATCCCTCTCTCTCTCTCTCTCTCTCTCTCTCTCTTCACCTCTTTCTCTCCATTCTAACAGGTAATGAAAATGAGAGAGTTGCATCATAACACTAACGTTTATTAACAAGAATAAAACAAATCAATTAACCAAGTAATATATATATATATATATATATATAATATATATATATATATATATCCTATATATATATATATATATATATATATATATATATATATATATATATATATATATATATATATACTATATATATATATATATATATATATATATATATATATATATATATATATATATATATATATATATATATATATATATATATATATATATATATATATATATATATATATATATATATATATATATATATATATATATATATATATATATATATATATATATATATCTATATATATATATATATATAGCAGCAAAGGAAGCCCTAAAATAAACTAGTAGGAAAAGGGTCATAGTTTATTACAATAAAAGACGTTTCATGCTGACGTCAGCACATCCTCAATCTGCAATTAATATAAGCATATATACATTTATTAAATTACACATAAAAAAATATAAATCACACAAAAAAATAAAAAATGCACAAAATCTAAAGTAAAAAATGGGGAAAGATGAAAAAATTATATATATAATTTTTTTTTACTTAAATTAATTATAACCTATTAGAGAGCAGAGAAAAGAAGGAATAAAAGCGAAACGGCCATAGACGCCCAAAGAAACTCATGCCAGAGAGAAGAGGGGCAGAGGTATTTGCAATCAAAGTGGGAGATAGGTGCTTTATATATAAAGACTCAAGAGTAGTCAAGTATGTAGTTTGGCTGGTAGTTCCAATAATGGAAAATTGGCTTTTTTCGATGGGAATTTTTCATTTTGATGCGTGTATTTTGATATTCAGGGTTCAAAATTATAGATCCTGTCCTA
Source organism: Macrobrachium nipponense (assembly GCF_015104395.2). Taxonomy (NCBI): domain Eukaryota; kingdom Metazoa; phylum Arthropoda; class Malacostraca; order Decapoda; family Palaemonidae; genus Macrobrachium; species Macrobrachium nipponense. Next base: position 67,260,899 of record NC_061087.1, on the reverse strand, counting down.
TAGCTTAATCCCAAGTGGCTGTAATAGCGGACCTGCAGTAACCTTCGCGAGGAACCAACATAACTTCCAAGACATCTTGGGCATTCATATTTGTATACAACGTTAGGCCTCATGAAATCCTGCAGTTTATCCTTAAAATAAAAAGTCACTTATCTTTTTCGGATCATAGGAATAAGACTGAATTTGAGGAAGCCAAATTTGTTCTCAATAATTTTTACCATCCTTTGTCGTAATCTGTCAGAGTGAAAAATAGGTATCGTAGCAAACATGGTAAGTTTGGGAACATTGAAATTTAGCACTGGTTCCATCATTGATTTGGTAAGGTTGTTGACAATTCTGTGTACAAGTGAAAAAAGTTTTTCGAAAAATACTCTACTAAAAACTCTATTTCATGATGGAAGGCAGTCCAATCTGATGTATATTTAAGGGCTCTAAAAAACAAGTGTGGTTATTGCATTGTTCTTAAATCGAAAGAAACAAGTACTAAAGAAGTTGCTACCTAAACTTGATAAAGTACTTTTTCGAAAAACAGTTATACTGAATTGATGATCAATACGAGTGACTTTAACATCCAAAAGACCTAAGGTGTTGTTTTGCTCATCTTCCAAGGTAAAACGAATATTGGGGTGAAAAGTGTCATCGACATATATCTTATAGTAAGCCGGTTGAAAATTGGAAGGGCAATCTTTTAAGAAACGTTTTTCCAGATGTCCCATAAAAACATCTGCAAAATTGGGGTCAAAGGAAACCCATGGCCACTCCTGCCTGCAGAAAGAGTTTACAATTAAAAATAAAGGTAGAGTCTCGTACTGCAAGCTCCAGTAAAGTTTTAAAATTAATCTTACTAAAACTGCAGAAAAAAATCGTTATCATGAAAAACCTCATCCAAAATTATATCAATAGTTTCTGACAAAGGTACATTTGTAAATAAGGACTCGACATTAAGGCTGCTCATCACCAAATCACCATCCTGTGAAATAGTGTCACGTTGGAATTGGAAACCATTCTTAATAGTATATTGTGAGTTACAGAACTTTGTTAAGATTTTTACCAAAAATTTAAATATATTACATAAAGGGCAGTTGTACGCTGCCATAATTGGTCTCAAAGGGATACCAGTTTTATGAATTTTTGGGAGCCCATAGATCACTCCAGAAGAAGACCCGGTCACAAATAGGTCACAAAAAGTCTCATCAGAAATAGTACCTTCTTGTTTTAGTTCCCTTAGGAATCGGTTGATCTTGTCTTCCTTTTTAATTATGTCCATGAAGTTAGGTTCAACAATTTGTCTAAATTTGGATTCTTCCGATAATATAGTATTCATTTTTTCAATGTAATCCTTTTTATTGAGAATGACCACTCCTTTACCTCTATCGGGTTAACAAACCACAATATATTAATTCTTACTTAAGTTCTATAGAATTTCAGAGTCTTCTCTCCTAAAGTAAGGGGAGTTCAAACCCTACAAATATCCCAAGGTGGAGAGGCAAAGCCATGTCTCGACGTATATAAGATTTATTGCCAACGTCTCACATCACTTCGATGCACCTTCAAGATAAGAATGCACACATATAAGACTCGCCACTAATAAAGCAAGGTACAATATTTAAAATTGAACACTAAACACTAAAACATTTAAAATGTAAAAATTATTGTAAAAGAATTTCTTTTATCGTTTGATTTAGACTTTTGTCTCCCTAGCTTTAAACCTAAATTTCAACATTTCTTTCTGTAATAATGAAGATTATCTAAGAAAACAACTGTCAGCTCTAGCCCACCAAACCTAGAATAATCTAAAAACTAGATGGGCTCTTTTCTTTAAGAAGGAGGATCTCCTAATCATGAAAGAATTCGCTAAAGACCAGGACACTATCATTTTATACCCTGATAAAAGTAAGGGAACGGTAATCTTGGATAAACTCGATTATGTGACAAAAATTGGTTCCATACTCGACGATACCACTAAATTTCAGAACTTGGGAACTCCTAATGTTCAGAATGTTTAGTTATTAAAGTAGTGGAAATGATCAACAGATTTCTGAGACTTGCTAAAGATAAAAACATTATTGAGATGACTTTCCAGAATTTATGTTACCCGGTCCACTTACGGGATTATGTATGGTCTCCCTAAGATCCAAAAGGAGGGCGTCCCACTTAGACCAATTCTATCTTCACTTAACACTCTTAATTATAACCTTGCCAAGTGCCTTTTTCCTCTCCTAGAACCACTCACCCATAGTACCCAAACGCAAAAAACACATCTGATTTAAAAAATGATATTTTAAAACAAGATTCTGATCTCTTCATGGTATGTTTTGATGTCGAGTCCTTATTTACCAATGTTCCAGTTAGAGAAACTATCGAAATTATTTTAAATAAATTTTTTCCTCTCTCTGATTCTATTTTTAAAGGTTTAACTCGTTCGTTATTTAAACAACTTTTAGAATTGGTCGTGCAGGAAACGACTTTTATTTTAAAAGAATCTTTGTTTTAAACAAATTTGTTTTAAACAAATTGAAGGGATGGCGATGGGCAGCCCACTTGGCCCTACCTTCGCCAATATTTCTATGAAGTCCCTAAAGTAGACCATCTTTGATAGTTACCCCCTGAACATTTACCCCCTATTTTACAGAAGGTACGTGGATGGCACATTTGCATTGTTGAGTTTTGATTTTAATGCTGAAGCTTTTTAAGACTTTATTAATTCTCAACATCCTAATATTAAGTTCACCATAGAGGAAGAATCCCATAACTCTGCCATTTTTAGATTTATGTGTTTCCAGAGACAATTATAGCTTTCATACAGGAATTTACCGAAAAAGTACATTCACAGGCTTAGGGACGAATTTCTAGTTCTTGTAAATTCAATTTCAAATTAAATGCCCTCTCAACCCTCCTTCATAGAGCTTTTGTCCTCTCCTCCAGTTGGGTCTCTTTCTACAACGAAATAGATTTTTTAGTAAAATTTTTTCACAACGATTGTTTCCCCTCAGTTCACTTTTATAGAACTCTTAATAAATTTTTTAACATGAAAATGAAACCCCCAGTTCCCATACATATCGTTCTCAAGTTAAACATCTATGCTAAGTTCCCTTTTCTCCATTACAATTCTTCAAAAAAAGCTATGCAATTAATTAACAATGAATTACCAGTCTTGAATCTAAAATTAATTCAGAAAAGTCCTCTAACCATTCGATCTCTTTTCAGAGCCAAAGATAGATTAAGCTCGCCTTTGATGTTCAACACAGATGTAATTGGGTTACTTATGTTGGATGCACGAAGAGGCTGTTACAAGTCCGTTTCTGAGCCCACAGAGGAGTCAGTTTCCGAACAGGATGCAAACTATCAGATCCAGAGTTATTATCTAGGGTCCATAATCACTCTCTTACCTGTCACTCCCACTTGGACATCGGTGATTTTAAAATTACTGGATTATCCAATAAAGATGATGAGATTTAACAATAGAATCCATTTTAATTAAAACCAATGCACCGAATTTAAATGCCCAGTTCTAGTTACTTCAGGTGTTCATAGCCTAACTAATTGTCTGTTTACTTCAGTTCTCAGTCTCTTGTCTTTTGTATAGTTTTGTGCGTGCGTTTTTTTTCAGCTCTGTCCTTCAGTCACTCTTTAACTTTTACCCTGTTAAGTTGTCTCTCCAACTTAGTGTTTTATTGTACAGTATTTTTTACATTTTAAATGCTTCAGTGTCTTAGTGTTCAATTTTAAATGTTGTGCACCATGTTATTAGTAACAAACAATATATGTGTGCATTTTTTTTATTCAATCCACAGCCTTGAAGATGCATCAAAGTGATGTGAAACGTGGCAATAAATCTTATATAGGTTTAGACATGCCATTGTCTCTGCCTTGATATATATATATATATATATATATATATATATATATATATATATATATATATATATATATATATATATATATATATATATATATATATATATATATATATATATATATTATATATATATATATCTATATATATATATATATTTCTATATACGTATATATATATATCTATATATATATATCTATATAAATATATATATATATATATATATATATATATATTGTGTGTGTGCGCACGAACTTGTGAGCGTGTTTTTGTGAGGCATAGGCGCCGGCAGCATCGGCTACTGGAAGTAGCCAAGTTAACTGAACGGGAGAGAGGCAACCGAAACATCAGATGTGGCTAAAGATACAACACTATCATAATGGTCTTAATTCTTAAAGCCTTTAATATATTTCTTGGAAATGAGATTATTGGTGAATTTATCTTCCTGTGTTTAAGATTTATTGCCTTCCATAGATAAACCACTATCTGTCGCTTAAGATTGTGACTAACTGTAAACAAAAATCACAGTGACAAAATAAATATAGTCTTTAATTATAATACCATTAAAAGACATCTTATAGAAAACAATAGTACAAGGAATCATAATAAACATGTTGGGGTTTATGAAATTCCCTGTTCAGAATGTGACTAAATATTTGGGGAAAGTGGTAGAGGGTCGCCCACTAGAATCGGGGAACACAAAAGAGCCCACCAGTGGCATGCGGAAAACAATGCATTAGTTAGTCTTAAGCTCGATCTCCGCATAAATTGGCAAAAATCTAAAGTAAGATTTAAAAGTAAAGATGTTGGCCTAAGAAGACTAGTGGAGGGTGCGGCGATAGATAGTGGTTTACCTATGGAAAGCAATAAATCTTTCACAAAGCAAGGTAAATTCACCAATAATATTATCTTTAGCCACATCTGATACTGCGGTTGCCTCTCTTTCTCCCGTTCAGGTAACTCGTCTACCTCCAGTAACCGATGCTTCCGGCGCATATGCTGTTGAAGACCATCAAAGCGACCGCATTGGGCGAGGACCAATTAGACGTTCCAGACGACTGGCGGGGTTTTCATCAGAAAACGACGGTATTCCCTGATTTATGCTTGACGACCGGTTCCATAGTTCATAAACAAGTCACTTATTTTGACTCCTGTTATGTTTACTTTGCTGGAGTGCTACGTCAACGTGTTAGATTGAAAAGGGGAACCAAACAGATACCCGAAATCTATCCTTAAAGTTTTAAATTTAAATATATGTACATTTACATAACTGTGTTTTTGTTTCTCCATTATTATTATTATTATTATTATTATTATTATTATTATTATTATTATTATTATTATTATTATTATTATTATTATTATTATTATTATTATTATTATTTATTTGTTTATTTGTTTTGTACTGAATGATTGTTGAATGGCTACCAATTTCTTGAAATCTAGCGTAAAAAATGCAGCCATCCCATTTCCTAGTCCTGAAAAGTTCATTAAACTTTATCCCGCTGCTTGAAAATTTAGAGGAAGGATGGATATAAAACTGGTTTGCTTCGTATTGCTTTTATAAAGAAATTTCTCTATAGAGGGAACTTTTTATCAACAATTATTGATTCTGCAAATTATATCTCCTGTACGTTGGATAGTTAAAAATACATTTTAATCTTTAATCAGATATTAATTTCAAAAGAAATAAGGCTTCATGTCAATATGGTGAAAATGTGGAATGTTTTGAAATTATTACCTAAAGTACGATGATTATAGTATCAATGTTAAATGAATCTGCAGTTGTATATAGATTTACTTTTTATTAAGATGATAGGATATTTTCCATGTATTCCAACACGCGACTTCTACTTTCATAACATCAACCATACACCTAAAATTTCTACAGCACTTGAGAGAGACAATAAAATAAGAAGCAAAAAATTTAACCAGTCGTATTTATTTATAGTCTACAATCTTGAATATCGATGCATCCTTCCGTAATGCAAACATGAAAGTTGCATTTAGGAATTGCGGACAAATCATTAACATCAAATTCAATAATGGTATTTCATTCAGTGTTTTTGGCTGTCGTCATTCCTGTGGGTTTGCCATATTCAATTTAACGTTCATATACCTACATATCTCTTTAGTATTGACTCTCATAGATAACCCATTTGCTCATTCAGGCGGTCTCGGCTGCGTTTCAAAGCTATAAATAGTAAGGTTAGCGATTCGCATCAAACCAGAATGAAACTGCTCGACATATGTGGTATAAGCATTCAGCTGCCATAACTGAATTTTATTTTGGTGGTATTGCAGCTCAACCCTTTCGCTGAGGATATTTCAGTAAAGCTATTCTTTGAAAACAGTAGGAATGCAATTGTCTGTTTTCTGCTACGGAAACTGTTAGGGCACCCGAAAATTCCTCTGCGTCATCGGTAAGATTCCTTTATTTGTTTTCGATAATACTTGTCTGGATGCATGTGTTATGAGTTAAATTATTAAATAATTCGTTAATCTTTCAGATTTTGAGGTATTTGCGACAGGATTTATTAAGACGGCTAGTTTGAAAAACATAACCCATTCATAAATTGTAACGGGAGAAGGCAAAGCAGGTAGGAATAACGTATGTCGAGAGGAATAAGCTGATCGTCATAGTGATCTGTTTGAAGAGGTACACAACACGTAGGCGTCATTGAAATAAATAAGACACTTTCCTGGATTTCCTGCCATGGTGAATAACAGGAATGGTAACGTCTGTTTGTGTTTGATTAGCAAATATCACAAATATATATTTTCTTTAATGGATACACCAAAATTCGAATGAATAGCGAACAGGACTCCATTATCAGAGTTCCACACAAATGCAAACTATATAGCATTCCTGGTACAAAATATTCATGGGAGAATTTCAATGCCACTGACAGTGATTAAACAGGAACATTTGAATAAATGGATATTCCTTGTCCACTTACAATGACGATTAATTCCTATCACTAAGAAATTGTTTAAATAAAATTTGAAATCAGGGATGAAAGCTATATTTCAACTGGTTAGCATGCAGCAAAATAAAATTTACATTTGGTTTCGACGCAAAAAGGGTCTATTACTTATGAAGAACAATCTTCAGTGACTAACACTTTTTAACCATTAAAGTAATTATTCTATTAGGCAATACGACTACTGAAATCCTATTAAATTAGAATATAACAGAAAACTTTCATGAATGTTGTATAGTTTATAAGTGAAAAGACGAGCTTCTTGGTAAGGCAAGCCACAAATTCATTATTATCATTACGGAAAAATAATAATATTGTATGAAATTTTTTGATATTATTTTTGTGGACAAACTTCCAAATGATTTGAAACCTTTTATATGGGTAAGATATTTTGATGATATTTTTGTTATCTATAAGGACGATACCGAATGTTTTGAGAAGTTTTTATTACACATGACTAGTTTCATTCCTTCCATTAACTTTATAGTGGAAACGAAAGTAAATAACCGCCTGCCCTTTTAAAATTTAATTGTTCACCGAGATATTGTTAATAAGTCATTTAAATCATCTGTTTTCAGGAATAGTACTTACGCAAATATGTGCATATACTTTCATTCATACCATAATGACAAAATCATAGGTAACGTTTTAACAAATTTGTTTTTTTGTTTTAGAGCGTTTTGAGGTTGGGACCCTAGTTTCATTGACCAAGAAATTGAATTTTTAACTACTAGTTTCAAGAAGTTATATTATGTTACTGAAAGCAGCTTATTAGTAAATGTCTTTCTGGGACAATGGAATGTTTTAAATGGGAACACCGAACCACTATTGATTTTAAATCTCTTTCCCTTCTTCATAATTATGACCTGGGATATGTCTCAGATAATCTTAGAAAAGAATGACATAGATATGGTGCAGTTCTTCAAAATACTAATAGTCTTCGAAACAAAATCATTAAGACCAGATGAAGAAAAACAGTGATGTTCAGCCTGACCTTTAGATAATGTTAGCAGAGCCATTGCTGGGTACACTTGGGAGTCGATTCATACTTTGATTTCAAAATAGGCCAAAGGAGCTCTAGTCATTTAAAATGACCCCTTTAATGGGAATACTGGCATTAGGGATAATTTGCTTTTAAGTGAAGAGAGTTGCAAAAGGGCTAGAATTAAGAACTTCGGAGATGCACAGAGTTTGAAGGTCAAACTATCATTTTAGATCACGACACATAAATACCGTTCAAGAAAGACAAGCGTTTTGTCTAACCTCGTAGACAACTTAGAATTCTGGAAAGAAATATGACTCAATAACTGGTTCGCTTAATTTATTTTTATTTGGTTATCTCTATTCGCCACTGTTCAATGTCTCTTTTATTTAATTTATTGATCAAGTCTACAGCATGATGGACTATAATTATGAGTTCTATATATATTTTTACAAATACATTTCATCCTTCTAATCAAGCGTATTAATGTGGATCCATGGTGTGTGTTAGTAAAGAGACACACACACACACACTCACAATCACACCCACACACACACCCACACACACACACATATACTTATAATATATATATATATATATAATATATATATAGATATATATATATATATCATATATATCATTATATATATATATATATATATATATATATATATATATATATATATGTGTAGGTGTGTGTATGTATAACTGATGACGATGATTCGGAATGTGATGAATATATAAATAAAGATTTTTACCTTTATAATTTTTATGTATATATATTATATATATCATATATATATATATATATATATATCTTATATAAGTATATATTATATATATATATATATAAAGTGTGTGTGTGTATGCGTGTGCGTGTGCGTGTGTGTGTGTATCAATATTGTATAGTTGTACCTGGGAGTGCGTAACTAAGGATGAGAGTGATGCAAATCTGATAATAGCCTTGGCAAGGGGGGTAATTATATACATAATTATGGCTGAGGACCTCCATTAGATTGGGTATAGTTATGTGAGCACTAAATGTTAGCTTAATTGATTATGTTTACACTCTTAATCATATCAGAAAAAAAAAAATTACACCATATGGGTACGAGGGGGATGTATGGACCCTGTAACACAGATTACAAATGACAATGATTTAGATCATAAAGTGAATGAATAGGTGACCAAAGGTTTCCTGGCATACAGAGTGAAGAAAATGATGGGGAGAATATTCCCGCCCGAGCGCACGAGGTGAGAGTTCAGTGTCCACAGCTGCACTACTGGAATCTGCAACAAAAGCGATTGTATATGACGCTTGATCTCGCAAAGAAATGAAGCAAGTTACTTCTCACTTAGAAACACTCTTGGATGAAGGTCCAAAAACAATCCCATTATTAAAAATAAAACAATACCGGCTCTGCTGGAGAAGTAAGAAAGATAAAAAGTAAATAGCGTGAGATAGGACTGACTTCTCATGACTTAAGAATTTGAACATTACCTTCTGTAGATGTAGTCGTCTTCCTCAGGGACCGGCAAGGAAGGGAAATTTTAATGCAAAAGAAGGTAACTCAGAGGAGCGGTGAGGAAAGTTCTAATGCCTTTTATGCCTTTGGAGATAGTGCACAGGCATTGCGGCTTAGGGGGTTACCTGTCCTTTCATGCATCTCTGCTATGAGGTCTTCCTAGATTAACCAAGTGGCCTGGGCTTTAACTATGGTGGCTGATAGCCCTCACCGGTGTCAGCAAGCCATTAGGTAGGCTTTCACTTCCAGCCAGTAAATCTGCAAAAGCAAGGCACCAGCAGTCAAATGAACAAAACGGAGATTAAAAGATTATGAATGAGCAAATAAGAGTATTTACTTTCTTCTAGGCTGCCTGATATTATTTGATTGGAAGAAGAGATGGTGTAATATGAGGGAACCTCATAACACCTTCCCAACCAGAAGGCACTCACACACTAGAAGGGATGGAATGACAAAAAAAGCAATCGAGTAAGATAATTACTCACTATGACAACATTAAGTAACAATTGAATAAAGAATAAAAAAAGTACTGTGAAAATTAAATTTGCATGACATTAATAATTTCTATTACTTTACAAGGAGAAATAATATAATTTAAGTGCTGCTATGAATTTATAAGCATAATTCAAATCTAATCATAGCAAAATAGTATGAAATCTATTATTACTCGAAGCTACATGTTATGCAATTTTGATTTCATACTACACCATACAATCAAGAACATCAGCAAATAAATAGTGACTTATTTTGAAAATAGACTAAACCTAAACTATAGGGATATATGATTAGCTTCTTTCTATCATGCAGAATACTGTTAGCTTTATGCATAACACAAGGGCATGCTATTAGTGGCCTTGAAGAGTGATACAGTGTGTTCTGGGTGGTTCGTGGACCCAAGAATTTCGTACAAGTAATAGCCCTGGGGTCCCCATAAGGGTGACGTATATAATAACGTTTACCAATTATTGAAATCAGTTGTTTAGCTATACAGTATATAATATCTGTTATCAAATTCATCATTCAATCATAAAAAAAAAAAAAAAAAAAAGAAAAAAAAAATAGAATCAAAGTGGAAGGTATAATACCACAATGTGAGTCGGTTTAGCAAAGGATCGGTCACAAGGCACTCACTCTGGGTGAGGGCGGGGGATGCCAGGCTCTGGCTGCTTAGATCATCTGTCTGCTATATTATTTATCAGACCTTTTGATGTATTTGATCCCTCCAGCTGTAGTCATGGAGGTCGATACACCATCGCATAAGGTGCCTGTCTGGTTTAACCCCCACAGTCCGCGTAACATGTATATAGCTTTGGGGTAATGTCTGGGTAAAATATAAAATGTTTATAATTGCCCGCATAATGTTTTGAAATGAATTGGCGCATTTTTTAGTATGACACCTTTAGAGTATTTCTCACAAATTGGGAACATATAACCCACATCAGGCAGCTCTGAGAGAGAGCAGATCAGTCGTCTCTTGGCAGTGATATGGAGTGATCAGTATCACTCCATATCTCGTGGTCTCGGTGCGTGCTCGCGCAAATCCAATGTGGTGATAGCGATAGTGTTCATAGTAAGAAAACTAAAAGAGAACCCCTACAACTTCAGAAATAAAGGAAACTTTGCAGTTATTAGAGGAATTTCATAATAGTGATTCTTATGCCTGTGAGGTGATTATGTGAATGATGTTCTCAAAGGCTTGGGATGGTTGGATAGTGCTGATGAAGAACTAAATGACCCTACGTATCTGCAAGAAGAAAGTGATACTGATAGTGATGCCCACGAAGGGGTGATGAAGTGATGATTCACCGAGGCAGAGGGTCCATTCCATGAAGCAGGCAGCGTGGGAGGGTACGCTCCTCCTCCTCTCATAGGTCATCTGAAGGGTGAGGTGGTGGAATGATGGTTGGACTGATGGTGGGATTATGTCCCAAATAATTATATGTTTACTGGGTCAGCAGGAGTGATGCATGATTACGAACTAGACCCAAATAATGAAGAATCTGATTATTTCGCAAATCTATAGACGATGAGGTAGTCCAAGTCATGGTCAACAAAACTAATTGGTGTCATTCTCTGAGGACACGCGATCGGCCCCCGCAACAGGGAAGATAATGAAATGAGTAGATGTCTTTTTGCGAGAAAATTCTAGTTTTTCTTGTGCTCACGTTACTCGTGCCTCACGTTTCCAAACATCACATGAGAGATTATTGGTCAACAGATGCTTACATTTACACACGAATATTTCCCAATTTCATGCCATGCCATAGATATCGGTTTATATATTTGGTGAACTTTCATTTTACTTTTTACCGGGACGTGGATTCTATGATGTGTAGGGAAAATTAGAGACATTTTAGAGATGGTGAGGGAATAATTCAAGAAGTATTTTCTTCCAAAAACTGGTTGTCGATGAAAGTTTAGCTTTAATCAAAGGTCAACTTATATTAAAACAGTACATAAAATGAAAAGACATCGTTTTGGGATAAATATTATTGTGATATGTGGACTGTAAAACGGGATATGTTCTGGACATTATTATCTATACACGAACATACTTAGGTATTCCAGCAAATGATCCCAAGGGATACTCGGCGGTAGTTATGAATCCTCTATCTAAACGAAGTTCATATCAACTTTATGCGGATAATTACTATACCAGCCAGGGGTAATACTATCTTCATGAAACAACACCGGCTTGGTTGGGACCGTGAGAGACAATAGAAAGGGTATGCCAAAGTTCCTGAAGGGTATCAAGTGAGGCGAAGTTGTTTACCAGAGAAACCATTAATAAACCGGATGTCATTGTAGACTATTTGCGGAACATGGGGCTGTAAATAAGTCTGACATACAAATAGGATACGTGGCATGCACCCACAGAACAATGAAATGGTACAAGAAGGCTCCATTCCTCGTCATTTGCTTATAATTTGTACAAGTTTCAACCATAACAGTCCATTTTTCTGAGAGCCTTCTCCAGGAATGTATGTATGCAGCTGTTGACCAAACATGAAGATTTGTAGAACCACGGACAATGGTACTAAACCTATTTCTTGAAACACCTTCCCGGTACCAAATCGGGAAGAATCAGCCAAAGGACCTGCACCCTATGTTCTCAAACAAATAACATAGAAGAAGAGTGGAAGGCTGTCGCAACCGAGAGCCTACCCAATGGCGTGGGATTGTGCTGCTAGCAAAATTAAAATATCACAGCCAAGCGTATTCTGAAATGAGAGAGAGAGAGAGAGTAGAGAGAGAGAGAGAAGAGAGAGAGAGTAATGTAAGAGTATAGCTCTTCGTACTTTTTTTTATTCCAAGCAAAATTTCTATATAAAGCTTTTTACATTTACAGGCATACTTCACTTTCATTGCATTACGGGTAAAAACTTATGGGTTCATTTCACTTTCATCACACTCCTGGTAATAATTTGCGGGTATATTTCATTTTAGTAGTTGTATGTATTTATTATATTTTGATTTCAGAGAGAGAAAGAGAGGGAATTTGATTTTGCAGTGTACCGTGGGATAACTTCCATAGTTTTCTTTCCTACTTCTTTGTATTTCAAGGTAAATTTCTTTTTGATATGTAACTTTTACATTACAGGTCTTCATGAAAGAGAGAGAGAGAGAGAGAGAGAGAGCGTAATGTAGATGGATAGCTTTTCATACTTTGTTATTTTAAGTAATATCTTTCATATATATATATATATATATATATATATATATATATATATATATATATGTATATATATATATATATATATATATATATATATAATATATATATATATATATATATATGCGCGCGCGCGCGCGCGTGTGTGTGTGTGTATTTACATTTACGGGTATATTACATTTTCATTGAATCACAGTTAATAACGTATGGATATAATTATGGTCTTTCATAATTTAGAGTAAAATTCGCATTCGTAATACTAGTTTTTATACGAGAGAGAGAGAGAGGAAGAGAGATAGAGAGTGAGAGAGAAAGATGTCGATAGACCGAGAGAGTGGGGCGGTGGGGAGAGAGTAATGAAAGATGGATAGCTTTTCATACATTTTTTTTAATTTCGAGTAATCTTTTTATTAACATTTGTTTTACATTTACGGGTATATCTCACCTTTCTTTGCATTACAGGTAATAACTTATAGGTATATTTCACTTTCATTTATATACATGTTGTATGGGACATTACAAAACCAATATGTATGTCTCTGGCATCAATGGTTAAGCAAAAGGGGTGGTCATAGTTAGGGGTGTGTAGAACAGGCCTACTAGTAGGGACTACATTTAGGTGGCCATATGCTTCTTAGCTCTCCGTAGTGCACTGGAATGGTTTGTTTCCTTGAAAAAGGTTAGTGATATGGAAAGCAGCATCCACAAATTTTAGGATGAAACGGCGAAAGTACTGTACCATCCTGATGAAATGCTGTGCCCTCTTTTTCTTGGGGTATGGCATGCTAAGGATAGTATGGCCATTTGCGTCCTTGGGCATTAGCAGCGTGTTTCCCACACAGTGGCCGAGATATGTTATCTCCGCCACCCCAAATGGACACTTTCACAGGTTGTTCACCAGGTTTGCCTTCCAAAGGTCCATTAGGATTTTCCGCAAGATATTGTGGCAAATATGCCCACAAGACCTGGCATAGGTGACAATGTCGTCTAGGTAGACAATACTATTCTCAGTTCTGGAAACAACTATGGGCATTTTTCAGCCCAAATAGCATAGCCTTATTTTCATAAAAGCTCTTGGTAGTCATGAAGGCAGTTAAGGGGCATAACTCCTTGGCTAGTGGCACTTGCTAATAGTCCTATTCCAAATCTATCTTGCTAAGGTATCTGGCACTGCCATACTGTCGAGGCAAGTCTTGATTAGGGGGGAGAGGGTATAATTCAGTCTCTGTGATTGCATTTAATTTGTGGTAGTCAAAGCAGAGCCACACTCCTTTTTCTCCTTTGGGGACTAGGGTGACTGGGGAGGACCAGCCACTCTCACTTTTCTCAATTAGGACCAGTTCCAATTGGGCTTTGACTTGCTCCTCAATCCTCCTAGCTTTGTTGGGGTTGGCCCTGTAATACCCTTATAATATTGCCCTTCCATCCTTCCACACTTGCACATTGTGCTCTGTTACATCTGTGCATCCAAGCTGGTCTTGGGTCACCTCCAGGAAGTCTGCAAGTAGGCTCCTTATGTCAGCTTACCTTGGCTCATCTACTTCCACTCGAGCCAATATTTCTGAATTGAGAGATGGGGCTAGCACGGTAGTAATGGTGCTAACCACTATTCCCAGTGTGAGGGGTATATTCATTGGTGATGAGTCATCACACGAGATGTAAAGCTTCAGAAGGTTTCCATGCAACCACTTGGCCTTATGCTTCCTGCAGTTTCCTAGGCAGTTCAATTCCCCTTGCTTCCCCAGGATTTTACAGGGGCCTGTGAATTAGGTTTCAAGTGGGTTTGAGGCTCCAGTGCAAAGGACAAGGACTTGATCTCTTATATGTTAAAAGGCTGTGCCTTGGTCATCATATCGAACATTAATTTGACACGTTCCTGTGTCGCTGCCTTGTTAGCCTGAGCCACTGCCCATGGAACAGAGCTTCCTTTGAATGACGGGCAATTCAGTCACTCAATCTGCCTTTTATGGGTTGGCCCAAGAGTTGTGTAGTATGTCAGGGGGGGCCCCATGTAGAGTGGATCTATAGCAAATTGAATGGGCTGTAGACTAATGTTTCCACGGGAGCCTGTCAAATGGCAAAAGTGGCATAGGGAAGGTTTTTCTCCAGTCCATGCTATCCTCCTCACACAGAGTACCAGCTGACACTTCAAGGTCTGGTGGAATTCCTTGACACTCTGGTCGACAGGGTGTTGAATGAACATGGCGGATGTCATAGCTTGCCAGGTGACTCTTGAAGAATGGCGCTAAGGCCTTTATGGCATGCAGTTGCACTCCTGACCAGAATGGCCTCAGGTTAGTAGGTAAACTGATCAATCATGGTCAGGCAGTATTGTGTACTATGGCTCTTATCGATGTATCCCAGTGGTGAGCAATAATTCATACCGATGTTTCTGATGGGAACACCTACGGACCGGATATTCTTCAAAGGGGTCTTTCGGATGACCTCATGGGGGCAAACTATGCTCTGATACTTAGATCATGAGTTGACAAAGGCCTTTACAGATTTGTAAAACTGGGGCCAGTGGAATCTACTCCCCATGGCCTGGGTCATCCATGAAATGCCAAAGTGTCCTCGAATACCCTTAGGGCCAGCTATAGGATTCCTTGCTAGAGAACTTTAGGCACTTCTGTCCTGCAATAGATCAGGTGGGCTAGAGCCGAGGGCTCCAAGGATACATGAAAGAGGACACCGTTTTCAAGGCGGTACCCATCCTTGACCAAGTCTGAGATCTCCTCTTCAGAGACAGTTGCCCCTGCCCAGCTCATGTAACAAGGGATCCTCATCCTGGCCCTTCAGATGTTCCTGTCTCAAGCAGGGACCTGTGCGTCCGCCCCTGTGATGAAAAATGTGGGGTCGGAGTCTGACGATGCTCCAGCAGAAGTGGGCTTAGGTTGCTCTTGCAACCAAGGCACCTTGGCAAGATTTATGTCGCCCAGTGTCAAGTCATCTCGCGAGGGGGAAGCATCAAGTTATGATGGAGTAGGTAGTGTAGCATCATGCACTGGAGGGTGATCGTGGTATCCCTCCACTTGACCAGGTCCTGCCCAAGTAAGAGGGTTTGCCCTGTGGCAAGAGACTGAGGCACTCCAAAGAGGTGCTCCTAGCCCTGTGGATGGCACTAGTGGCGACCTTCATCCACACCATGGGAATATCCTTGGTGGATCCATCTTTCTAGCAGACAGTCATCCTCGCATCTCTGCAGAGAGTGGCTCATGACGGCATTGAGTCGTGGGCAATGAGGCTGAGAGTGGCTCCCATGTCTACTACATTTGGGGAACTCGCAAAGGCTTGAACAATCTAAAGGTGCTAAGAACACATGCTACATGCTTAGCCAGTCCGGCAAATTCCCCATGCATGAAATAGTTTGCACTACTTTAGGGGTGGTGGATTGAGGGCAGGATATAAAATTGGCCGAGATATGGCAATTCCAATATTAGTCCCAGAACATGGCTTTGTTAAAATCACACCGGGCGCCATGGTAGTGAGCAGGTTTCGCCAAACTAAAGGGGGAGGTTTTTGTGGTTTGGGAGTGTTTGGTGGGCTTTTGCAGGGGATCCGCCTCGGAGTGGCACTCTCCCTTTCTACTCTTGCCTTTTCCCTTTCTACTCGTGCAGCAGCTTCTCTTTTTCCCTCTCTAGCCTAGCCTTTTCCCTCTCTTTGGCTAACCAAGTAGCTAATTCTTGGCCTCATAAACCCTGGGCCCCTTAATTTCCTCTATGGCAGGATTGCTAGCCATTTTGGAGGAGTGGGGGATGTTTGGGGGTAAAGGCACGTATAGGAAATTCCTAAGGCGCCAAGCCCTGGAGATGCCGTCCTAAGGATGAAATAACAACAATTAAATTCCACGAAGGTGAAATGGAAATAAATTCTCTGCAATTCTCTGCACGTGAAAAGGCAGAAATACTCGACGCCAACGCATGCTTAAAGTCATAGCTTTACGTGATCTTGATTGGATTCCCAAAATAGAATTAGATCGTCACAAAGGACGTAATATGGGCAGGAATACAGCATGAATAGTTCAACGGAACAGCAGTCACGGACTATAGATATTCGCCGCAAAGGGTATAAAATGGTGGTTGCACGGACAATAGTCAACAGACTTGTAAAGGGCACGCATATACAAATACAGTAAAATACGCGCCACGTTGGCATAAAGACGGGACTCACGGGCGATATAACAGCAGCCAGAAAGCTGTAACGCACGCATAACAATGCTGTGATTTATGGGTCACATGGACGTAAAATATGTTCGCCACACAGATGATCAAAATATATAAGCAGTCGAACAGACTGAAAAGGTAATGGCCAGTCAACAGACGGTTGTGAAATTTGCAAATACGGCAAAGTACTTGTCACAAGGATATAAGGAATATCGGCCTCACGGACGATCAAAAATATAAAAGCAGTCAACAGACTGAATGTATATGTAAAATACGGCAAAAGTGTTTGTCACGAGGGCAAGGAAAAAATAATGTCGTGCTCACAGTCTTTTCTCAATAAAAGTTGATCAGACTGAGAAAATAATAAAACCAGTCTACATGCAGAAATGGAATCCGCAACGGCAAATTTTTTAGTTCCGTGGTTTTTTTATATGAAATTATTGCTCACGTCTCCCAGTTTGGACCTTTAATGCCTAACGGGCCCCGTTAAAATACACAATTTAATATCTCCTACGCACCCTGTTCTATTTTTTAGCTCATTGTATGAAATAAAACTTCTCACTTGAGCAAACAAGCTAACTCTTGTTGTGGGGTGGCCAGACATTCAGTCACGTGCAAGGACGGCATACAGGGGGGAGGGGGATTTCTTTGGGTTAATGACCGCGGACCCATACACAGCTGGCCTGTGTGCGCTCGCCTTTCCCGTCTACCTCCCTGGGTAAAATGCTGTTATTT
>NC_061087.1:67230480-67237980 GCF_015104395.2 Macrobrachium nipponense | reverse complement strand
CATTACAAATCAATGCCGATTTCGTTGTATTTTGTAATTAGAATCAATATGAAACCCCCTCCACCATGCTAGCCGATTCGAGCGTTTGACCCACGCAGCCTTGTTATGAATAGTTATCACATCGCTCGAATGATTTATATGAATCACGGTGAGGTGATAAATATTCATAACAAGGCTGCGTGGGTCAAACGCTCGAATCGGTTAGCATGGTGGAGGGGGTTTCATATCGATTCTAATTACAAAATACAACGAGATTGGCGTTGATTTGTAATGGTCAGAATCGAAATAAACCTTTAGCCTTTCCGATAGCCGTTTCGGTAGCGTCACTGTCCGATCCTGATTTTGTTCCCCGTCCAACTGGACGGTGGTTCGATTCCATGGGGGTACAAAATTATTATCAACTAAAAAATTCCCCCTCGGTACATATATGAAAATATATCAATTCCGAGGTAGAGCAAATTAGATATTAAAGGACATTTGTAGCTCGAATGATATATATATATATATATATATATATATATATATATATATATATATATATATATATATATATATATATATATATATATATATATATATATATATATATATATATATGTATATATTATGTATATATATATATATATATATATATATATATATCTATCTATATATCTATATATATATATAGTATATATCTACATATGTATATATCTATATATCTATATATACATATATATATATATATATATATATCTATATATATATATATATATATATATATATATATATATATATATATATATATATATATATATGTATCTATATATCTATATATCTATATATTAATATATATATATATATATATATATATATAGATATATTATGATATATATATATATAAATATATATATATATCTATATAGATATATATATATATATATATATATATATATATATATATATATATATATATATATATATATATATATATATATAATGATATATATTTGATATATATATATATATATATATATATATATATATATATATAGATATGTATATATATAAGTATGTATGTATGTATGTATACATATGTGTGTGTGTATGTGTGTTGTATTTGTATATGTGAGTATGCCGGATCGTATTTAGAACCAGGTTTTTTTTTTTGCATAGATCACTGCACTTTTTATAATTTAATTATTTATTCTTTTGGATGATCAATTTTGAAATACCTTTGTACTTGCTCTGATCCCGTACCTTTGAAGTATTCCCTTATATTGCTCCTATAGCCCTTCACCCGCTTTACTACCGGCTATTTTATTGGAGCACTGCACTTGCGATTGCTGCCGGGCTAATCCTTTAAAGTCCTGACAAGGCTTATTTTGTAATTTATAGCTGGTAAGCATATTTACATTATTGAATATTATTATTTGGTACCTCACTGACGCGTGTCAGCATTCACCTCGCCAGTGTGTTTAGAGTTTCCTGCCAGCTCCTATGGACAGCCATACTGATGTTCTTTCTCAGTCGTCGGGACATATTATTTAGAGATTGATATTTTCACTTGCAGAGTTGGTGTCTGGTAATTTCAACGCTTGGTAATCACATCTTATGCATTTTCACCGCATTATAATTACATTGCAATATATCACATCGTCAGAATTTTATCGTAAGGTTTCTTTCACTACACAATGCAAAAAACTAGATGAACAATAAAATATAATTCACATGTTGTTCTGTAAAACTTCCAAATATTACTGTTATAGTTGTCGATGAGATAAAAGTATCGAAGTACCTAACTATCAGCAAATACCCAGCTTGTTGAGTTTTCCTATATAAGAAATTGTTCATAAAAATTTCGGATTTTGTAATCAACTTATTTTCAGAGTGGTAAACATTTTCAAATTTTGTAAATAACTAAGCCTATCTTGATGCAGAGGCATCAAGATGCCTCTGCAGTACGTCGTAAGCATAAGCAATAAGAAAAAACTCATTGATAATAGTCATCTATTTGTGAAAGAACGTACAAGTAGCGAGAAAACTGTTTGGACATGTAACCAGTTTTATAAAACAAAGTCCATGCGAGAGTACATACAAATGAAGTTTCCATTACAAAATTATTGGGAGAACACAATCATGCAGGAGATATTGCTCGTGTTGAAGCCGCCAAAGTGAGTAACTTAACTAAAGAAAAATCAATCACAACTCAAGAATCAACACATTGTATCGCAACCCGGGCTTACGTTGGAGTATCCCAAGCAGTTGTGGGTCAGCGACCACCACCAGTTTACAAGCTTAAATTTGTAATACATTTTTGTTTTGGTATTGCGTAGAATTTTCGTTCTTCTTAGAGTGTTCCTCATTTGTTTTCAATAATACTACTTTTAATCAATTCCATTGTGGCTCAAATCAGGAAAGTGTGAAGAAGAACCTGGTTTTAAATATGATCGATATGAAATATCTTAACTGATAAAATGTAATAAAAATTATTACATTTTCTCCTTTATGACATGGGTTGCCAAATCCTTTTTTGATCACGTGTCTGAAATATGAATGGGGAATCATACGGTGAGAAAAGGAACAGAGATGAGACCATTCTCTACTGCTTCTTTTTTCTCTTATAATGAAGTTCGAGAAAATATCTGGCAAAATATAGATAGCTACTTGACACATGCAAAGCTAGGCCCCAACGATATTTCTAGAAATGTTGTCACTCTGTTATCAAAATGTTTTTAGAGAGCTATGAACACAATTGGTTTGAAAACTATAATCCAATAAACACTGAATCAGTAGCTAAATAAACTGATAGGCAAGTGATGATGTTTCATTAACCTTTTATTTTAGCTCCATATTCAGTGCAGCTGGAATACCATTTGTGATTTGCTATCAAAACTATATAACGGTTCTATTTGAATCGGACATAACTCTGCACGATTCAGTTAACAGTTATTAGTTGTTCATAAAACAATTCAGCTTTGAAGAGTGCGTTGATTAACACAATTAATACACCCATTTCATTGCGATGAAAAACACTCCATTAAATAACAAAAATGTTTTAGAAATTGCGGTTCTTTCACTTTCACTATGTATTGATATTTTCTTCCCAGTTAATGAATGTAACTAGTGTTTAAAATAATGCTCCTTATCGAATACCTCTTAGAATATTTCTGTAAGTTTCCCTTTTCATTCCCAAATAAGCCATATTTCTATTCATTAGATGTCGCTACTGATGAAAGACTGATTTATCCTCACAATGATATAAAATAATTTAATCTAAACTTCTTTTCTCTTATTAGCTGATCATCCAAAAGCAGACATGAACAAGTTCAATTTTTTAATAAGTATAATCATAAAGATTATTTTGTACTACAAGACTATTTGCATGGCGTAAAGAAATAATATGTTTTCAGATATTATTTCATAAAGACACCTGAACTTCCTCAAATCCATTTATGTTAAGAGAGTTTAATTTGTGAACAATTATACCTCGGAAAACTATCAACGTCATAAACTAAGAGAACTAGCAATAGGGCAAATGACACTCCAGCAATGAAAACAATTATGAAGAGAGCGATTATAAATGTATCGTGTGTAGGGACTTATATGCATTCCATACATTATGCTCTGATAATTTATGAAACATTCCAAACTTTAAATATTTATTTGGGAGTGCTACATAGACCATATGGTAGTGATAGGGAATTAAAGATTTTTTATTGAAAAAAAAGGACTTTTGAATCACACCCTCAACTGGCAATCACTTTATATTAACTTTTAATGATGTTATTCAACAGAATATCATATATGCCACGTTGACTTTGTGTTTATTGGGTTAGACAGAAAAATAGAGAAGAATGACTTAATAAAATTTGAAAGGAAAAATATTAAATTTTCGTAAACGGTAATAAACAGACTAAACAAATTCTATCAGACAGCATCAAACAGCATCGGCTTATGGTGGCTTATGGTCGGAAGGGGAAAGGGTATATTTGTTTTCCATTTTATCAAACTATAAAGTATGCCATATTTCCTGTCATAGACTTTTATGGATACAGAGTCTGATACATGGCCAGAAATGTTTTTCAATAGATGAAGGTTAAGAGGCGTCATAAGGGTCACGATAAATCACAACGAATCATTTGGTGTCATTTATTTAAATGGTTTTCTTTTTAGGATGGTTGGGAGCTGTCACTTCGATTTCTCCTTTAATTAAGTGGTCAAAATGAATGCTATTTTCTTCTTTACTCTGACTCTCCGTTTTCCCGTCCACCCACTAACACCAGACTTTGGTCGATTTAATCTCTTCTTCGGTTTGATTTTTCTCTCTCTGGTACACTTTAAAGGTCCATTAATGCCCAGTTTTATAAAAAAAAAAATTTAACTGTGCACCAGGCCCAAACTCTCCCTCCTCCACCCCTACACCATAATCTTTCTGTTCCCCCTCTGCTTTGACATTTCTTCTTATATACACAACGTACAATGTATTTGCGCGGCTGAAACCAGCCGAAGTCTGATCGCGTCGCTCCGATTGGATCTCATAGAAATTTAAATCGTGGATCGCAGACATTCGGGTTCCCTTCGTATATTAAGAGGCAGATTCTGCTGTTAGTACAATCGTGCTTCAGTGCTGTTAAAGTTACTGCTAGATTCATTTTTTCCCTTATCCATTTACCTTATACTGGTTTGGATTTATAAAAATAGAACCTTTTAAAGCATATCCTTTTCATTTATTTATTTTTACTTAAATACGAAAAGTAGAAGTCGTGGATATTTTCAGAAAATAGCATTTGTATTTAAGTTTTCATCCGGCATGACTTGCCTTGTTTTTTGTTTCTTTCTTGATTGAAACGTTGCGAATTAAGCGCAATAAGTTCCATTCTTAATCGAAAGTTCCAAGTGTTAATTATATGGTAAACGTTTTTTGTTGCTAAAAAGGGAACTTTTCCTAGCAAAATTCTCTAATAATTACTAACCGAAATTTTATGGTTTCAGATAACTTTAGTAATTAGTTAATGAATGCAAGGGTTAATGGAAAGTTTATAAGTTATTGGCCTGAGAGGAATTAGGACAATACATGAAACTCTGGGAAGCATAAGGTTTCTGTTTTGAATATTACGATATTGATAGGACGTCGATGAGATTTTTTTTACCTTTCTCTCTCTCTCTCTCTCTCTCTCTCTCTCTCTCTCTCTCTCTCTCTCTCTCTCTCTCCTCTTGCATTTTGGTAATTTAAGCTTGAACATAAATTACAAAGTATTATTGCTCAATGAATAATAATATAATATAAAAAAAAAAATTCTGAACTGGTCATCATAATTTTCCTAAATTTATATACTTTTAGGGTTGGCATTCCTGAGGAAACTCAGAATGTGTCTTTGACCCTTTACCCTTTCATAGGGCACCCCAGATCATGGGTCAAGTTAAACTGAAAGTGATAGTCAGCCATTGTTCTCTGCAGACCAGAGACATTTAATTAGGCTTTGTATTCAGGTTGGCACTATCCTGGGGTCTGATTTGCATATAATTCGCTTGGTCTTGTAAAGTCGCTGAGTGTTTTGGTAAGAAGATTATAGTTATATTTATTAATGATTTACAGTCTTCCATTAACAATTGAATGTGATTACTGTATCCTAATACCTTTCAAGTAACCAACGATGCAAGGTTCCGTTGATAGAAGTTCAGAACGCTTTGCATAAACATAAATCAGGTGCTTCAATATCAAAATAAGATAACTGGGCACATTTCATTTTCCGGTTATGTATAAGTCTATGGAACTCATATTTAACCATTAATGCCTTTAAGAATAAACTGATGACTATGGGTAAATATTTTGTACATTATGTCTATAGCAGTTTTGAAAATGGAGTAATTCTCTAATAAGACTACGTTGAACGAAACCTTTATAATACACAACTATTAAAGATTTCTTTGAACTTTTATTGTAATTTTAGGCTAAAACTGGAAATGAGAATTCATAAAAGGAAGCAGGTCAAACAAATTCAATTTCTATCGCATAGAATTCTACACCTAAAATTTACAGTATAATACCACTCGCTGTATGAGCAGTTTGTGATGGCCGACAAAAAAAAAAAAAAAAATAAAATAAATTGGTCGAAAAACGCATTGTATTTTTTTTATGTTGACAAGCATTCACTGTATAGTTTTATGTTGAAAAACGTTCATAAGAGAAGTACTTTGTCTACAATTAAAACATTGTGATAGTAGAGGTTACTATATCAGTTACCTTTAGACAATGTTAATAAAATCTTATCAATGTAGTTCCTTATACATTTTTGGTCCATATAGTTTTAAGTGTTCCCTGCATCATTTACATAAATATTTTATTAATGCTATTTATGATATTGTTACCCGGAAATAAAACCATTAACAATTGGATGCCTTCTACAGGGTATTTTTCCAGGTCATTACCTTCCCACCTCTTCTCAGGCCCCTTTACTTAAAGAGCATCGAGAGTGTTACTATTCTTCTCAGCAACCTCGAAAACTATGTATTAGACACTAATATCTATCATTTTCAGTTATTTTTACGTCACCACCTCCCCACCAATCAGGCTGAACTTAGACTTGAAGAGTATTGGGAGTGTTTTGTTCATATCAGCGACCTCAGAAACTGGATTAGACACCAATATCTGCCCTTCTCTGTTATTTTTACATGTCACCCTGCACCTATTAGGGCTGAACATGGAATTATAGGGCATCAGGAGTGTGCCTATTCATCTTAGCAACCTCAAAACTGTGGAGTAGTCATTAATATCTGGCATTTCAGTTATTTTTACAAGGCACCACCTTCCCACTTCCTTCTCACCCCCTCCCTATCGGGGGATGAACTTAGAGTTAAAGGACATTGTTGGGAAAAGGACCAAAAGGTGGATATTAAAGACATTAGGCTTATATACAAGAGCAATAGCATCAGTCATAGGAGGGTAGTGGAAGGAGCACTCATCAGAGAAATTTAAGTGATAGAAGGAAACAAAGATTTTACTCATGAAGAGCCCATAAGCCGAGTTTGATATTAAAAGAAGCTAAGATTTACTCTTCTGACATGGAGATTAGGTTTTCTGCCCAACAGACTGATGGTGACCACTCACCTACCACAAGGGATAATCCTATTGACCATCAGATCAGGATATCAGAACGACAGGAGGGGATTAACAACTCTCAAGAGAATGGAAACCAGGACAACCATCATATAAATGACAGCACAACAAGAAGTTCCTGAAGACTGCTGGGCCTTGACCCAATTTGATCACTTTCACATCTCTTGAAAAAGGGCCACAGTTAGGGCCTGAAAGTACTTGAGTTTTAAGTAAAATACTACTATACTATCATTTCTCTCCTCCTCCTCCCTGCCACCCCCTCATTGTTCATATCAGGACTGAACATGGACTTGAAGGGTTTCAGGAGTGTCAGTATTCCTCTCAGTGACTCCAGAAACTAAGGATTAGACACTAATATCTGCCGTTTTCAATTATTTTTACATGTCTCCTCCCTCCCACCC
>NC_061087.1:67217980-67227980 GCF_015104395.2 Macrobrachium nipponense | reverse complement strand
TTCTACGCAGAGTTATGATAGACCAGTGTCAAGTACTGGCCTTCTTCATTAATTAAACGGATCCGTGTACATATTGTATATACCTAAATAAATAACTAATGGTAACCTTCTTTCGTAATAAGTACGAAATCTTGAAATTAAGTTAAAATGTAGCTCTCCAGTATCCTTGTAAAACCTACCTTCTGATTCCCCCTCCTGTTTCGTTCTCCTTACTCCCCCTCTCTCCCCATCCCCCCCACACGTTTTCCTTCGCTCTGGCTTATTTGCCACCTGTGTGTCTCGTCCCAGCTCCTGCCTCGTAAGCGCTTGTTAAGAACTTCTCTGATCATTGTGAGTACGGTTATTATACCATGTGATATTTTGGATTTGGTATTGGGCAGAATATTTAGTTTATTATGTTGGTTATGTTAATTAATTGGTAATGTTTTGATATGTTAAGTTTTGTTAATTAAATGTAATTGTTTTATTGTTTTTTTCCATATGACCTATTGTTAATTTTGTGGATTTAACTTGAACCTTGACACCAGTAACTTACAATTCTGCTGGTAACAATAAGCTTCTCAGGGGTTTTTTTCAAGGGTGTCTGTGGATCGGCAAATTTTTGAGAGTACGATCAGGAAGAGCAAAAGGGGTATGACATTTTTGTAACATGTTTTTGGGAGAGGCTCCAGAGCCTAAGCCTATGGTGAAAGGGACTATGTTTGGGTCAATTGTTTCGATTTTTATTAAATACAGATGTTTTGACTTTTGTTGAATATAGATGCTTCAGTTAGTTGGTTGAATTATCATTTTTTATCCGTATGTTTTCTTGGTTCCATTTTAACCCTTCGAAAGGGAAGTCATGTGGTAATATTTAGATTTATCAGTTAAAGGTTTTGGGTGTAGCTTCGGGGAACAGAATTTTATTAGGCCACTCTGCTTGTAGGAGAAATCAAATATCAGCATATTCGGGTTGGAGGTATAACAACGTGGGTACTCGGTCTCTTGATTCCATACATGGACATCAACGAAATGAAGGGAATATTTTTCCTTTCTTTTATTTACTTGTTTCTTTGTTTGGGTGATATATTGAATTTAATAGAGGTGATACTGTTTGTAATGTGGTGATGTTTATATTATTTTATTTTATTAGTTTCTTGGCGGTAAGTAGCCAATTTTGAGGTTATGTTGTGATGGCAGGTGAATTACATTTAAAAAGATGTTTTAGTTAATGAAGTTACTTTAAAACCTGGTATGGCAATAGTTCAATTGGTAGGTGTTACAATGTCTAGACAGGTATTTTCTTTTTGGTACTAGTTGAAAGCCCAGAGGTTTTGTGAGTACTGTTTCTATAAATTGTGAAATATAGGGGCTACTGAGGTGGAATTATCTGTCTTTTATGAGTTTGGTGATTATGTTTTTTGTTTATAACGATAGATGATGGAGATTCAGGATTTTTTTTTTCCATATTGGTATATATTTGCCGTTTTCTATGATTGGGCTGTGATGATTCAGTTGGGAGATATTAGAGGAGTATATTATATTGTTGATTTTTTAGGACTGGTGTGGTGGTAATGTTTCAATATTTGATTGTTTTGCAGCAGACATAAAGATTAGGAGAATTATTTTTATGGATCCTTTAGGTGATACTGTTTATATGAATATATAGAGGTGTTAGGTGAAACTTTAGCTGTTTTAGATAAAGTAGCATTTAAAGGAGATAATTTGAGGTAAACTAATGTGTTAGAACGTAATGGTTCATTTGGAAGAAGCTATTAAGGGTCCTACGCTGTTTTGCTAACTTGAATTTGGGAAAGGAATATCGATTTTTTTTCTTCCTTCCATTGACCTTGTATTATGAATTTTTGTAAGTACCTCTTGCGAATTCGCTGCATTAGGAGTTTACATAAATGCTTTTGCTTTGTCTGATAGCCCTTTGATTTTTATGGTTTCTGGATTTCTGTTTGCCGTTCACGATAGCGTCAGTTGCCAGTCAGGAGAATATAGGTGCCCACTTGAAGCAATTATGTTAAAGGTAAATTACGCCATTTTGAGTTGTTGTTAATGTGGAGCATAAGTTGAAGTTTTTGTTCAGGTCATAAGTTGTTCTTGGATCTTTTTAACGAGCCAGTTTTTCTCCCAAGAGGGCTAGGTGGTGTTTGGTAGTTAGGCTTTGATGTGAAACTTGAATATATTAAAGGTAGATACAATGTAGTAGCTAATGCTCTTAATAAGACCTTTTTTATGATATGGAGTTTCCAATGATTGCTGTATAACCGGAATTTTTTTTATTTAGGTATTAGCCTAGTGGAGAAGAAACCCGATGATGTTGAAGTTCTAGAAGAGCCCAGAGGCGTTTCTTAGAGGGAACTTTGTTTGCAGGGGTTATAAGTTGCTAAAGTAGATCTGGAATTAAGGGGTAATTTCTTAATTAGGTGATTATATGTCAGTCGACGTGCATTTATGATGATGGGGATATGACACAGATCTCTGTCCCAAAGGTCTTGTTTCAAGGTGCTTTGGAAATTGCTCACCGTAAGTTTGGTAGTCCATTTTTAGGGGTTGGGAAGATGTATCAGAATATACGAAATAAGTTTTTGCCTGGTGAAATGTGCTTTCCTTAATAGGGGAACTTGAGAAGGGATGTTTTGTTTGTGTTTGTTACTTCTTGTAAATGATGATCCTTTTTTCTATCCTTAGTAGTGTTTATCTTTTCAGAGGGTGCATATAAATCTGTTTGGGGATTTTTTTTTTTTTTTTTTCAGGGGAGGTGTTTGGGTATAAATATTTGTAATGGTTGTGGGTTTTCTCTATTAGAGAATGAGAGGGCAGAAGTGGTTGCTATTGTTATTTTCGCTCCCTCTCTGCGGGTGCGTGTTTCGCTATGACAGCCCAGAGGTACCTTTTTGCAGACGATGGTTAGGAAATTGTCAATAAGATATTAGAGTGTCTGGCAGAAACTGTGAAGACACAGGTATCTTTAGGGAGGATACTATTTGTCATTGCATGAATATGATGGTAAGGGTTACCATTGGCATCTCGCCGGTCGAGCCATTGTTTAGTTATGCAATGCGATGTGCGTGTAATTTGTTATCTATACCTTCTCGTTGTGATTTTACAATCAAACAGTTATTTGCCAGGCTAGAATTGCATTTTTGAGTTAGAGACACGAAAGGTGGATGGGTCAAGTAATGTGAATTCAAACAACCTAAAGTTGTAGTTGAGGATAACGTGTTCCTGATGGTTAATGTTAGGAATTGATTGATTTATAATTTGGGGGTCTTAGTTTGGAAACCGTTTTGAGTCGCTCAAGTGAAGTAAGATGATGTGCTTAAGGCTC
The DNA here is from genome assembly GCF_015104395.2 of Macrobrachium nipponense. NCBI lineage: Eukaryota > Metazoa > Arthropoda > Malacostraca > Decapoda > Palaemonidae > Macrobrachium > Macrobrachium nipponense. Next base: position 67,224,661 of record NC_061087.1, on the reverse strand, counting down.
TTATTGATTTTGCGGGGTTAACACAGATGTCTGTGAACATTTTAGTAATCGGGGTTTAGTTTGGTTATATTATTTTCCTGGTTCGTTTTGTTTTTTAAGGTGAATTTCGTACACTTGAGTAATAATGTGTTTAAAAAACACAGAATTTTGTTTAGTATTTTTTTATTCTCTGCGCAAACGCGACAATTTGGTTTCCTAGGTTAGTTTTTTTTTCTGTAACAATGAAGGAGTTTATTGTTTTGGTTTTCAGCACGGTATATGGATTTTTTCCATATATTTTTGTAGGCTTCACGTTTATTTGGGGCGATTTATCCTAAATTGACCAAAGAGTTTGATGAGTGTTTCTTTTATTTAGTTTGGAGAAAAATTTGTAGTTTTTTTTTTTTTTTTGTCGATGTGTTTAGTATTTATAAAAGGATATAGTTGTTTCTTTAGTGGTAGGCGCTATGATATTTAGATACAGTTAATGATGATTTGTGATATTGTGGTCTTATAGAATTACATCTCACAGGTGTGTTTTGGCTTGGTTTTCTTTTCTTTTGAGGTGTTAGATTTGTTTTGGCGAGTTCCTTCCTTTTACTTTAGGTAGGGATTTGTTTGTTGGTTATATGATATATTCGATTTTTTGGTACATTATAGTTTTTGAGTTAGTGGTGTTTGTTTCACAAGTTCTTTCGGTAGTTCTTTGAGATTTGGTGCAGTTGTTTATTAGCTTGATATAATATATATATAATATATTTATATAATATATTATATAATTATATTATATATTGATATTAGTTATATATAATGTGTATACTATATTATATATATATATATATATATATATATATATATAATATATATATATAACTATATAGTATATATATATATATATAATGTGTAATAAAGATACTATATATTATATGATATATATATATTAATCCTATATATATATATTATTAATATATAATATGTATATAGATATATATATATATATATAATATATATTAGATATTATATATATATATAATTATATATATGATAATATATATATATATGGGTATATATATATGTATATATATATAGATATATATAATATAATATAATATATTATATTATGTATATATATATATATATATATAAATAGGTGTAGATACATATATTAGATTTATATGGTATTACATATATATACTATATATATGTTATAGTATATATATATATATAGTATATATATATATTAGATATATATATGTATATATATATAAGCATATATGGTTATATATATATGAGGGATTTCATATATATTATATATATATATATAGATCTATATATATATCTTTAGCTATTAGTATATATGGAGATAAATATATATTGATAGATATATTATCTAGATGTATCTATAGGATATAAGATATATATATATATAGATATCTAGATATTATTATGTCTATGTATATGGGTATATATATATATATATATATATATAATATATATATATAGATATATAATATATCTAGTATATATATATATAGTATTTATATATATAATGTATTATAATATCTAATTAATATATATATGTATATATATCTAATATATATATATATGTAGGATACTATATCATATATATGCATTATGATATGATATATGTATATTATATATATAACCCTAATATATAATGGTATATATATATATATATGTAATATATTTAGTATACTGTATAATCTATATATCGTAAATATAATCTATCTATATATATCTCTATGTATTATTATATATAATATTACATATATATATTATATCTATATATAGATGTATACACCACACACACACATATATATATATATATATATATATATATATATATATATATATATATATATATGTATACACATACATATATATATATATATATATATATATATATATATATATATATATATATATAGAATCTCCAGTCAGCAATATCACAGTATTTCAGAGGGTTTCGTGATACATCTTAGTAGACATCAAGTTTATTAAAGAAACGATTTTCGCACACAAAAACGCACGGTGCATCATCAGTCTGTAGAGATAAAAACAATTACATTATAAAAGGAAAATCACAATAAATACTAAAAAAATATTACATCATTAAAATACGTAAAAGTTAAAAGTTAAAAATTTTTTAAAAACTCAGCAAAAGAACCAAGAGAGAGAGAACTAAGAACACCAAACCATCCATGGTAAGAGACAGAGAAGGAATGGCAACCTTTGGCGTTCCAAACAAAACGACAGCTATGCCAGATACAAAGGTGAAGCCGTAGAGTTACTGTTTAATGAAGGAACAAGCCTTTTAATGAGTAAGGACTCTAAGGTAGTTAAGTGCTCTGGGTCCCTCGTATAACCAATAATGGAGAAGTGCTGTTTCAAGACTTCTGTTTTACATATTGCTGCATGATTTTTAATATTTGAGAATTCTGGTTGCTTAATTCTCTGACCTGTACGAAAACTGTAACCCAATGTGACTGCAATATCTCACCTGCAGTAACCTACGTGTTATGATACCAACGTAAAGCTCCCGACATCCAGGGCATGTGAATTTGTAAACAACGTTCGATCCTCATGAAGGCCTGCGAGCGATCTTTAAAGTTAAAAATGAGCCTATTCTGCATGGATTGTTAGAAATAAGTTTGAGTTGAAGGCATGGAATTTCCTGTTCTATGATTTGCGTGAGTCTGCGTGAAAACTTGGTATCAAAAACATATGGGATGGATGCAAACCAGCATTTTTTGAACATCGAAATTGGCTATAGGTGGCTGGAGAAATTTGGTTAATACTACGTTAATGATTTGAGAACTACATCTTTAGGATAAGAATTTCTCTGGAAAAAGTTTAATAAAAATTCTATTTCATTATGAAAAATGGACCAGTTAGAAGAGTATTTCAATGCTCTATGCACTAGGGTGTAAATAGTGTTTAATTTAAAAGTTTTTTGACAAGAACTGTAATAGTTGTTGGCTAGTCCTGTATATGTCTTTTTTCTATAAACTGCTGTGGAGAATTCAGAGTTAATTCTTGTAACATTAACATCTAAGAATGGTAAACTGTCATTGTTCTCCGTTTCCATCGTGAACTGAATATTTGAGTGTCGTTCATTAATGTATTGTAAAAACTGTGCACATTGCCATGGATATTTAAAAGAGCAAAAGTGTCATCCACATATCTTCTAGTTTTGATCAGATCTTATGGGTGTGACTATTAACCGTAGGTACATGAGTGAGTGAATATCTGTTCCACTATATGATATGTGAGATGAGGGATAGTTGGACACATGGTGCCATAAGATTAAATGAGATGAACCAATCACGAGAAAGGGCCTACTTTTATTGCTAAAAGGAATGATCCGGCAATCCGTGCAGGAATGGGACTTGACGGGAACTATTTTTGATTAGGAGAATTACCATACGTAACTGTGATTGATATTTAGCTGTAGGTGGTAGGAATGTGGACGGTTTTTGGTCCATTCTCGATTTCCTTTTCATTTCTTTTTTAAGTTTATCTATTAGTGAGGGTTTCAGAATTTGACTTATTAAATTAATCCGCTTTTCTTAGCAAATAAGATCCCTTCTGGACCTGATTTAGCGACCTTAGGTAATTATGGGGTGTTGTAAAGTAGAGAGAGAGAGAGAGAGAGAGAGAGAGAGAGGGGGGGGCTGGGGGAGAGGAGGACGGTGATCCGCTTGGTTTGGAGTGGATCTTCGTTACAAAGATACCTCGTAGGGGTAAGTTCGCAAATAACATGCGCACACACAGGGCACGCACACACGCACACACACACACAACATATATATTATATATATATATATATATATATATAGATATATATATATATATTATATATACTATATATATTATATATATACATATATATATATATATATATATATATATATATATAATATATATATATATATATCTATATATATATAACTGGATGGATGGACGTATGTATGTGTGTATAGATTTTTTTTCTTCCTTCCATTGACCTCGAATTATGAATTTTTGTAAGTACCTCTTGCGAATTCGCTGCATTAGGAGTTTACATAAATGCTTTTGCTTGTCTGATAGCCATATGATTTTTATGGTTTACACTTGGTATTGGTATTCATATAACTTAGCATCTGATTAAAATCCTGTGGTGGTAAGACGACACTAGCACAAAAAGGGGGGAGGGGGTAGGGAGGGGGTGGAAAAGGGGGAAAAGTAAAAATAACTGTAAACGACAGATATTAGTGTCGAATCCAAAGTTTTTGAGATCGCTGAGATTAATATTGTGGAAGGGGTTAATGTAAAAATAACCACAAATGTCCAATTCATACATTTTTAGGCTGCTGAGATGAATAGTGATACTCATGGTGGCCATTAACTCCTTGTTCAGCCCCATGAGAAGGGGGAGGGTGAGAAGGGGTGGGAAGGGGGTGCCATGCAAATGACAGACATTAGTGTATAATCCATAGTTTTTGAGGTCGCTGAGATTAATAGACATTCCCGATGCCCTTCAATCCCAAGTTCAACCCCAATGGGGAGGGGGGAGGGTAATAACAGATATTAGTGTCTAATCCAAAGTGTACGAGGTCCTTATTGTGAATTTTAACATTCGTGATGCCATTTAAGTTAAGTTACAGCCCAGTAGGAAGGTGGGCTGAGGTGATATGGGGTGGAAGAGGGTGACGTGTACAAATAACAGAAAACAACATATATTAGCCCCTAAGCCACAGTTTTCAGGGCTGCTGAAATGATTAGTGATGCTCATGAAGCCCTTTAACCCCTTGTTCATCCCCAATGGGAAGGGGGGAGGGGTGATTGACAGATATTAGTGTCTAATCCAAATTTTCGATTACGCTAAGATAAATAGTGATACTTCCAAAAACCCTTAAGTCCAAGTTTAGCCCCAATAGGAAGGGAAGTGAGAAGGGGGTGAGAAGGGGGTGAGAAGGGGGTGACATGTAAAAACAACCAAAAATTACACATATTATTATCGAATCCATAGTTTTCAAGGTTACTGAGATGAATACTGACACTCCCAATGGCCTTCAAGTCCAAGGTCAGCCCTGAAAGGGAAGGGGTGTTGGGAAGGTTGGGGAAGGGGAAAACGACAGATATATCCCTAATTTATATTTTTCAAGGTCACTGAGATGAACAGTGATACTCCCTATGTCTTTTAAGTCTAAGTTCAGGCCCTGATAGGAAGAGGATTATAATTTGGTGAAATCTAAAAATAACTAAAAACTACAGATATTAGTGTTTAATCCAATACTTTTGAGGTTACTAAGATGAATAGAGTCACTCCCGAAGCTTTCAAGTCCAAGTTCAGACCTGATATGAATGATGGGTGAGAAGGATTCAAAAATAAAATGTCAAAAATTATGGATATTAGTGTCTAATCCATAGCCTTTGAGGTCGCTAGGACGAACAAAGAGACTCCTGATACCCTGCAAGTCCAAGTTCAGACCCAAAGGGAATGGGGGTGAAAAGTGGTGAAATATAAAATGTCAAAAATGCCAGGCAATCGAACAGAACCTATTTGCCTGATGGATGGATTTAACTTTGCGGCTCTTGCTTGTACCCATACTAGCCTCTTTATGTCCTTTCTTAGTTTTAGTGATCAAAACTGTACTGCATATTCAAGATGTGGTCTAACTATTGAGGCGTAGAGCTGCAGCACTGTTTCCTTGCTTCTTTATTTGAACTGCCGCTTTATGTACCCACTAGTTTCTGTGTCTTCTTTTCAGCTTCTATGCATTGTTTTGTGGATTTTAAGTCCTTGGTAATAATGACTCTAAGGTCCTCTTGTTGTTCACACTATTTACGTCATTCCCAAGATGTATGTTGTTGGCATGAGGGTTGTTTGTTCCTATTTGTGACATTTTATTTCTTCGCAGGCTAAAAGGCGTTTGCCGTCTTTTTGACCACTCCTATTTTCCATAGATCATTTCTTAAAATTTTCACTCTATCTGCGTCTGCTGCATTCACACCTGGTTTGGTGCCATCTGCAAATTTGGCTATCCTGCTAGTTAAGCCTGCATCAATGTCATTATTGTCAATCAAGAACAAGAGGGGGCCAAGGACAGGACCCTAAGGAACTCTGCTTGTTGCATCTGCCCATTCAGATTCTTCACCATTTATAACGACTCCGTTTTCTATTAGTTAGCCAGTCTTCATTCCAGTCTGCTATTTCTCCTACAGTTCTTTAAGTTCTAACTTTTGTTATCAATTTCTTGTGTGGAGCGTTATCAAAGGCCTTTTGGAAATTTAAGTAGAGTAAATCTATTGCTCTATTACTGTCGTAAATACCAAGCATGTTATGAAAAATAAGATAACCAAAACCTTCAAAATAATTCTCCAAAATATTCTCTAAGGTATTCTCCAAGACACAAAGAAATCTACACTCGCACACACAACAGACACACACACGCACACACACGCACACAAGATGCATCATATTTAGACCCCCTTCCCCTAGAATAAAAAAAAAAAAATTTTCAAAAAAAAAAAGAAAAAAAACTGGGCATAAATCATCTCTTCGCACATTCATAGCCCACACCAGTCAACAGCCGATTCCCTTGCCCATTTCTAGGTCAAGACACCGAGTCTATTTTCTGGGCCAAATGAAGCAGACAACAAGAAAGGAAAAGGTTTCTCAGTAGAGGCAAATCTGCT
>NC_061087.1:67210480-67212980 GCF_015104395.2 Macrobrachium nipponense | reverse complement strand
ATATTGTGACGAAGTGCCAAGTATCTGGTTACTACACTTACCATTCATTAACAGATACCTCACAAAAAACCCTCATCACAGGTATTACACGACTGAATACTCTAAAGGCAACACTGATCCCTTAACAACTTACCAGTATTGCAGAAAATCAGACTAAGTTCATCAAAACAGGTGTGAGGTAATCTTGTAAGTAATTAAATTAATCAAAGGGCATCACTCCACCAACAACTTTAAAAGTCTAAGTATATCCCTGATTTCACAAGTCTAAGTACTTCCCTGGTTACAAGTCACATCAAGTTAATGAAGGAAAACAGATCAATTACCACTCTATGTTTCTACCTAACATCAATATAATGAAATGCAAATATACTGGTATAAAAATGAAAACCCTTATAAAAATTTTAAATACAAAAATCTATTATTAAACTAAAAATTTATAAGTGAAATTCACAATATCAGGGAAAATTACTGTTACTTGAAAACAAAGTAAAGTTTAATTAATTCTTGATTCAATAAAGTAAAATTAGATCAAAATTAATTTATCATAAAATTAAAGAAAATTAATTCAATCAAAATTCAAAAGTGTTAGGCAATAATTGAAAATTTGAAATTAATTCACAAGTGCTAAACATTAATAAAACTTGAAAAGAATTCTAAGTAAATGCAAATTAATTCACAAGTGTTAAATCTAATTAAATATGCAATGACTAATTAATGAAAATAACTGAGTCAATTAAATTGTGAATGTAAATGAAAATACAGAAAAATGTGGACGGTATCAAAAGTATCAAAAAGTATTAATCACACAGAATATAAAATAAAAAGGCACACTTCAATAAGAAAATGAACAATTGCACAAAAATGAAACAAACACAAAACACAAAAATTAGCAATGTGTAAAAACATAAATAGTTTCTCTCAAACCACTGGAACCATCAGTTATTTAGTTTTTACCAGTTATTAGTTATTATCTAACCACTGTTCCTATCAGTTATTAGTTGCAACTAATTAAAATATAACACACTTTACCTTTTTGGTATACCAATTTCTTTTTTTCTTGCTGCAGCTCGTTTCACGCTTTCATAAAACAAGGCGCCATTACGAAACAATGTTTGTTCAGATTCAAAAAAAAAAAAAACACCAAAGAATACTAAATAAACTCTAAGAAATATCAAATCTGAAATTCTCAAGTTACGAGTGACCATTCAATACAAAATTGTTACGTTACTTTAAGATCAAAAGTGTTATGCGATGGAGCGAGAGAGAGAGAGAGAGAGAGAGAGAGATTTGAACACCTCGAGTATTTAAGATCTAATGAAATTCTCTTCCTTACGGAAGCTGGACAGTGGATCTGGCACAAAACGTTTTTGGCCAAATGCTTCCAGAAGATTCAAAATCTTATACAACTTTACATACAAAATGTGTAATCTGGACGTGGCTTTGACAAAGACATACACGTATGAGACCAGTCTGTAAAAAAAAATAAAAAGACACGTACTCGACTCGATCGACTGAAGCAGAAGTCCCTTATCTTACTTGATGACAGAATCCCAAAACACAAATGAAGACTCGAGCTCGCTTATCAAACGTGTTGACAGATTTTGAAAAACAACTCTAGCTTTGAACGGACAAAGATATTCTCTCTCTTTCTATGTTCTACATTATATATTCTTTTTAAATTATGTTATGCAAAATCTGAACACATATTTAAAACATCCTCTCTCTAAGTTATCTAGGAATCTGAAAAAATGTTGCACAAAATCTTTTACACAATATTTTATACAATTGAAGAGGGGAAATATGCATTTTGACAGTAATATAATATATAATATATAATATATATATATATATATATATATATATATATATATATATATATATATATATATATATATATATATATATCTGATATTTTCACATTAGTCTAGGATTCGTCCTACATGCTCGATCATTAGGCTTCATGTATGATATAATAATAACACTGTTAATTCGTGCCCTCCTAAAGCAAAGACCAACCCCTCATCCCAATATAATTTGAGCAAACTACCAGCTTTATCCTTTCTAAAATATTTAACGCGTTACACGCGGTCCAAACTCTGGGGAGACTGAATCAACTTGAGATTAATGAGGCCAGCCATCCAGGGAGTTTATCAGATTTAAAAGAAGCCTTTGATGCTTCTTTAACTTCATCTTAATTTTCTATTTTCTTTTTCTGAGGGGTAAGAAAGCTTTTTACAGAACTATATTAAAATATACTATTTATTTCATGCTCTTTTTATATTAAAACTATAGATGCGTTAAGATTAATTGTGCAGATTAAAGATGACTAAACGCATTAAAGTGAGAAAGTTAATATTACAAGAGACTTGTATACAGGAATATCTAGATTAAGAGAGAGAGAGAGAGAGAGAGAGAGAGAGAGAGAGAGAGAGAGAGAGAGAGAGATTAACCAAAAAAATATTGAATTGATTAATTAAAAATATATTTATATGTTCCTTTA
>NC_061087.1:67185480-67205480 GCF_015104395.2 Macrobrachium nipponense | reverse complement strand
AAATGCTAATGTAGAAGGTATCCGTAAGGCTACCCAACCTACTACCAGGAAACAGCTACAGAGATTTTTAGGCATGGCTGGATTCTATCGTCGTTTCTGCACAAATTTCTCAGCTGTAGTAGCTCCCTTGTCAGACTTATCTAGTTCCAAAGCTAAGTTTGTTTGGACTCCAGAGTGCCAAGAATCCTTTGAGAAGGTAAAAGCCATTGTAACTTCAAGATCAGTACTTCAAGCTCCAGACTTCGACAAGAAATTTGTGATACAAGTTGATGCGTCAGACTGTGGCGTTGGAGCTGTTCTACTTCAAGAAGATGAAAATAATATCTACCATCCTGTGTGCTTCATGTCTACCAAAACTGAAAAACATCAGAAAGTATACTCGACAATCGAGAAGGAAACTTTAGCCTTAATCACAGCATTGAAAAAATTTGATGTATATGTGAATAGACCTAGGAATGAAGAAATTTTAGTGTTGTCTGATCACAATCCACTATCATTTATCCAGAGAATGAAAAACCATAATTAAAGACTGACCAGGTGGTCTTTGTGCCTGCAATAGTATAACTTAAGAGTGCAGCACATTAGTGGCAAAAACAATGTAGTTGCTGATTATTTATCTCGTTGCGAATTGTTGGATTCAACACCATGATAAAAAAATCTTTTGGGGGGAGGTATATTATATATTGCTGCTTTCAAAATGCATATATCTACTCTATGACTGTATAAAATATTATGTAGAATTGTGCAACATTTTTTTGGATTCCTAGATAGCTTAGGGATAGGATGTTTTAAAATGTGTTTCAGATTTTGCATTACATATTGTAAAAGAATATATATATAACGTAGAATGTAGAAAGAGAAGGATTTTCTTTGTCTATTCAAAACTATGATTGTTTTCCTATTATGTCAGCACTGTGAGATTAGAGAAACTGCGAGATCTCCGTTTGCAGACTGGTCTTGTACGTGCATGTCTTTGCCGAGTGCCACATGCAGATTACACATTTTGTATAAAAAGTTGCGTAAGACTTCGAAGCTTCTGGAAGCATTTTTGCCCAAATACGTTTTTGTGTCATCCGCTGTCCAGTTTCCGCAAGGGAGAAGAATTTCATTTGATCTAAGATTCTCTAGGCGTTAACATCTCTCTCTCTCTCTCTCTCTCTCTCTCTCTCTCCGACATCCTTGAGATTATATCAAGGTAACGTAAACTGGTCACTCGTAACTTAAGAATTTCATATTTGATATTCCTTAGAGTTTATTTAGTATTATTTGGTGTTTTTGTGGAATATGAACAAACATTGTTGTTGTAACGCCGCCTGGTTTTTGTGAAAGTGTAAAACAAGACTGCAGCAAAGAAAGAAGTTGTTATACCAAAAAGGTAGTTTGTTATATTTTTATTAGTTGCAACTAATATCTAATGGTTATGATGGTTTGGTAAAAAATTAATAATTGATAGGAACAGTGGTTAACTAATAACTGATAGGAACAGTGGTTTGGTAAAAACTGATGGTTACAATGTTTTGAGTGAAAAGATTTACACTTTTACACATTGCAAATTTTTGTGTTTTGTGTTTGTTTCATCTTGTGCATTTTTTTATTTTCTTGTTGAAGTGTGCCTTTTTATTTTGATGCTGTCCACATTTTTCTATATTTTCATTTACATTCACAATTTGATTGACTTAGTTATTTTCATTGCTTAACCATTGCACATTTAATTAAATTTAACACTTGTGAATTAATTTGCATTTACTTAGAATTCTTTTCAAGTTTTGTTGTTGTTTAGTACTTGTGAATTAATTTCAATTTTTCAATTATTGCCCAACACTTTTGAATTTCAATTGAAATAATTTTCTTGAATTTTGTGATAAATTAATTTTTATTTAATTTTACTTAATTGCTTCAAGAATTAATTAAGATTTACTTTGTTTTCAATTAACAGTAATTTTCCCTGATATTGTGAATTTCACTTATAAATTTTGAGTTTAATAATACATTTTTGTATTTAAAATTTTTATAAGTATTTCATTTCTAACCAGTATATTTGCATTTCATTATATTGATGTTAGGTAGAAATGTAGAGTGGTAATTGATCTGATTTCCTTCAATTTACTTGAAGTGACTTAGAACCAGGGAAGTACTTAAACTTCAGAAATCAGGGAAATACTTAGACTTTTAAATTTGTTGATGGAGTGATGCTCTTTGATTAATTTAATCTTACTTACAAGATTACCTCACACCTGTTTTGATGAATTTAGTCTGATTTTCTGCAATACTGGTAAGTTGTTAAGAGATCACTGTTGCCTTTAAAGTATTCAGTCGTTTAATACCTGTGATGAGGGTTCAGGTGTCTGGCTTTTGTGAGGTAACAATAAATGAATGGTAAGTGTAGTAACCAGATACCTGACACTTCGTAACAATATATATATATATATATATATATATATATATATATATATATATATTATATATATATATATATATATATATATATATATATATATATATATATATATGATGATGTGATGTGTGTGTGTGTGTGTGTGTGTGTGTGTGTGTGTGAGTGGGGGTGTGTGTGTGTTTGCGTGTGTGAGTGGGGGTGTGTGTGTGTTTGCGTGTGTGTAGATATTTAGAGTTTAGTTGTGAGGAGCCAACAACAACTGCTGCTATGCTGATAATTTTGCTTACTGAAAAAAAAAAATTCCTTATTGGTTTTTCTTTCCAACGATTATTTCGATAACCGCCATCCCTCTTCATTCTTGCTGGTTCCAGGTGAATTATAAATGGCGATTGTTTAATTTACAGAAAACGCCACGCTAATTCAAAGTTATTTCTAGAAATCAAGAAATTCTTCTTGCAGAACATTGTCATTTATGGCCGAAGGATTTAAGTTTGTCTGGTCCCCTCTTGGGACACTGCAACAACTGTCTAATGTGAATTTGACTTTGGCGGTGAGGGGAATGGGTCCTTGTTTCTAATGTATCATAAATGGGTATGGATCGCAGTTCCGGTCTAACTAACCACGCAAGGGAGATGTCTCGTATTTGATTTATGAGAAATGGGCTTATACTTCACGATACACGTCTCTCGCGTCATGTTACTCGGGTAATATTCCTAATTTTTATGCAACACGTTATTTCGGGAAACATTAGCACTGCATTGAATTAGGACAGGATAATATTTCGAGAACGCACAAGCTTCTTGTTTGAATAGTCAGCGAATTTTGATTTTATAGTTGTAAGCAAATCGAAAACGAATATATAAAGAACCATAATCAGTCTCACCGATGAGATACGACTAGAATACATCCTTTTTGGGACAAAATCTAAAGCTTTAGTATTCGTATTTCCAAGAAGGAAGTAAGGGATACGGAGCCCTTCTCCTTAAACTTCATAAATGTTTAACCATTGTAGCTCTAGTACCCCAAAATTTTACCGTCTTGTTTTTTTTTTTTTTTTTTTACCAGTACACTTCACTAGACAGTCTTAAAGTACACGTGGTTCCGTAAACAAAAAACAAGCATTCCATTAAGAGCTGCCAATTACTCGGATATATGTAGACTATCTTACCATTCATGATGTTACCGTATTTATTTCTTCCATTGTCAGCCTGGTTTAATAAGAATATTTATCATTACTTTAATCAGACTTATTCATTCTTATTAATTTTATATGTTTTCGTCGCAGTACTCTTGGTAACTAACAGGATGTGTCAATTTTCATATTACTTAGTTCAGACAATTATATCTAACTCATGTCATTCGAAAAGAAATTAACCTTTTTCTAAAACGTTATATGTGTGCATATGTAAAATTTACCAAAAGGAAATAGATTTGCATAAATACGTTTGCGGATGAAATTAAAATCTTTTCCATTTGGCAAATAGTGCATCATCAGATAATGTTATTTGAATTCATAACGAATTTTATAGATAAATGATTACTTATGTTTCTACGTTTATTTTACTGTGGAAATGAAAAGTTGACACCTTATAAAGTTCCTAAAAAAATTATATTCATAAGATGTCCCTGACTTATTCCTTTCAGGTTATTTAATTTTTACTGATACAAATATGAATACTAGAATTAACATTTTGTAATGATAGCTATGAAAAAATAATATTAGATAGGGTAGCATAAAAACAGAAAAGAAAGAATAATCAGAATACAGTGAAAATAACGAGAGAGAGAGAGAGAGAGAGAGAGAGAGAGAGAGAGAGAGAGAGAGAGAGAGAGAGAGAGAGAGAATTGAGCTTTGGTGTGTTAGCCAAATTTGGTCAACAACCATAGACGTAACAAATTCATTAATCACCAGATGCTGCCGAGACAGGTGAGCGGCAGCAGGCTTAACTTGGTCTCGATGGAATCTTAGAAAGGAACATAAAATGTTGACCTATGACCTCGCACCGAACTCACTCAGCTTCAGACTAACGGGAGCCATACCTCAAGGAGGAGGTATTAATGCATTAAATTTAACAAGCTCCACCTTAAAGCAGAGGAATTAACATGTTAACTCCACCTGAAAGGAGATGGGGTAAGATAAGAGAGAGTCAGCTCCACGAATCAGGAATCCGTTTGCGCGGAGACCTAGAACATACACCGCCTTAGGAGGTTGGACCAAATTCGATCCTGGGGTAGCTGATTGCAGAACGACAGAACGAGAGAAGAGAGGACCAGCCGCCGTTGTACAGTAAAGAAGCAAGACTTTGTCAGTGGTCCTAACCAGATTCTTAAGTTGTAACTTGTAAAATGTAACTTGTATTCCTTGAAATAGTAAAGAAAGAAACTCTGCTTTGCGTCTCACTTAAACACTCCTGAGAGACTGATATTATTACTAATCCAGATCTACCAATTAAGAAGTATAAAGACGGACATAGAACCAGATCTCAGAACGAATCATCTAGAAGAAGAAGCAGGTAAGAGAACATACACTCGAACACTCTACAAACCACCTAACATAAAATGGTGTCAGGGATTGTGGAATCCAGGAGACGTAACTAGCAGTGATGATAGATGAATAAATAGACACACTTCGACAGTTACAGCAGTGATACCAATCGACAAACAGAACTTAGAATTAATAACGACAGCGAAGAATAATAGTGATCAATAAAATCCTGCTTTAAGACGTCAACGAAATAAGTGAAATTATAAACTTTATTGCTCACAGCAACGAGAGCTGTTTTCCCTCGAAGCGAAGAAACAGCCAAACACAGCATCTTATGAAACTGAAGTCAAAAGAAGTACTCGACAGAAGACATAATATCGAGCTGATAAGTGTTACTGCAGCAGCCGACAAGAACTCACACAGATTTCTATAAAAAAAACATTCCCGATATAGAATCAACTTCACTGAAAATTTTTTCGACAAGGATGAATCGTAGCCGAACAACGAAACGAGAGAAATCTCACTGTCAGTCAAGATTGATTTTGAAACAACAGGTGAACGTGAGTGCCGACAACGGAGAAGTGATATCGAAATCAAAGTAAAAAAAAAAAAAAAAAAAAAAAAAAAAAAAAACAACGACAACAGAAACATACGTAAGTTGTGATGAAACTGATTTTTTTTTATTCTCTCTCTATAAGTGTGTGAAAAATTTTGTATTCTCTATCTATGAAAATATAAAACTTTTTTAATTCTCTCTCAATAAGGCTATAAAGATTTGATTAAATTTTTTATAGATGTTTGATAGATAGGAATTCTTATTGGTATTTCTTTTTTACTCAACACTCGGTTGGTGATATATGATTTTGAATACATATATGTGTGTGTACCATTTATTTTTCTTATATATACTGATATACGTTTGAATTAACAATGCATAAGAATTTTTGGGGGGTCCTGTTGTGCATAGTGAAGTATACATATAACTTTTCTTTGAATATTGTTTGCGTATCATTTTATTTGAATAATCTCTGTGATACTGTTGTGCCCAATTTCATAGGTGATTTTTTTATGCTGTTGTGGAATAACGAGTAGCATATGTGAATAATTTTTGTGGGGGGGGAAAGGATAAAGCCTTTAACGAATTACTCGACATTGTCAGAGATAGCTCATATAATTTAAGACCAACACCAGACAGACACAGTTGAATCCCAGTCCCAATTTCACAAACCTTAGTGTCTCAAGGAAATACTAACCTTAATAACACAATTAACGATAAATATAACAGTGCCAATAATACTAACAATAATATTACTAAAAGTACTAATACGTTCCGAAATAGAAAAATGAATCAGGCAGCTGTAATAACCCAAACCACACGTTTCTGTGGACAAGTTGAAGATTCCCAGCCAGACAAAAGCAAGCTAGAATCATGTACAGTTAATCATTGGTTAGCTGATGATGACAGCCGCATATCTTCAGGGGAATAACAGATAAAGGAGCTAAAATTAATGAAGCCTTGCTTCTCGTTAGTTCAGAACACGATGATGCACATAAAACTTTGAATTCTGTTAGTTTCAGCAAATTAACTAAATATGATGAATTCAAAACACTTTGTTTGAAGCTCTGGGAACTCGTGAGTAAAGAGGATACATTATATAATATAACTAAGTTACTAAACCCACAATATGAGTCCATGGCAAAACTCTACGCCTTTGTTGAAAATGCCATAGACAAAATAACAGAAGACTTGAAGTTAACTAACATCACCATTGGAGATAAGAGGTAGTTTGGTGATGACGAAAGGGACTTAGTTTAAGATACGTCTTCAATTGCTTGTCTTTTGGAGCAATATATAATGGTCTAGTAGTAAATAAAAAGAAGGTTTTTCGGAAAATCAATATTGATCCCAAGAGTAATAACCTTCAAACACTGAAAAACAATGAAGCAAGAAATACAGAAGACAGAGATAAATTTTTTTAAGAAATTTGTAGGGGTAATAGAAAAACAAAATGAAAGGAAAGGCAGAAATAATAATCCTTCATATAGAATGGATAATAATGCCAGACAAGCAGGGAACAGATCCACGCCTTTTCAAGGGAAATATGCCCAAAATACTAAAAGAAAATGGAATCTGAACTAGAAAGGAAGACAGAATTATTCAAGGAATGCTCCACCCATAATATGTACTAAGCCTGGTCAACTTTCAAACACAAAAAACTCAAGTCAACTATTCAGCTCAAGGCGAAAGAACAAAGGCAGTATGTGAAAACTGGGCATACCAATCATTCCACTAACGAATGCAGAAAGCCTAGAATCTGTGCAATTTACAAGAAGGTCGGGCATTTAACTAAAAGCTGTTGGTTCAATAATAAGGGAACCAATAAGGAAGTAGTAGAAATAAGTAGGAGTCGCCCTAATCCAAATAAGTCTTCAAGCCAGTGACAATTAACCCCTTTACAGAAGAAAGAAAGCAATTCCCTTCAAGATAATGAAAGAGAAAAGGAAGAAATGGCCAGTATGGAAAATGAAGGTTCATCCGCATTTTCCTACATAAAAAGCTAGGAAGTAGTATTCTCCATGAAAGAAGAAGAAATAAATAGAAAGGATTTGCCTATTGTGAAGATTCCAATAAATTGAAAGACATGTGCTGTACTTATAGATTCAGGCAGTACAGTGAATATAATATATTTAGGCATTTCAGAAACTCTGATTCGGAATCAAAATAAAGTTATAAAGGGAATAGGGGTAAACAAATCAGAAGTCTAGGAAAGGTGAACTTAGAAATAGACATTTTGTCACAAATTTTTCGAAAGTTTTCTAGTTCTAGAAGGCAGATTTTTTCCCGCACAAGTATTATTCTCATTTAATTTAATGATATGATGTGGGATAATACTAGACAGCAGTGAAAGAAAGATTACCCTGAAACAGGATAATCCGAAGAGCGTATGTTTTACGTTTGACGAAGAAAAGCCTCACCCAAATCTGATCAATTTGTCTGAGATAGTTTCGACAAGCGAGAGAGACATATGGGAAAAGTAAGATGAAACAGAAACAGAAAGAGAAGAAGAATTCCAACCATTACAGGATACAGAATCAATGAAATTTGCACATATAGATGATATATACTCAGATATAAGTAATTACGCAGATATACACAATGGTGATCACCGAAACTCTGAATATAACGAAAATCAAGATGCCTATACAGATACCTATACATGTACTAATAACTTTGGCAATGTAGTAATGAGTTACGAGAAGTAAAAGAAGAAACCACTGAAAATGCAGAACTTTGTTATTTTTCAGACATAGAAGATGAAAAGATATGTTGTGTTAGCACAGCTGATGATAATAAAGTACAATTTATACTCAATAGAGCGGTAACTTTATATCCAAAATGCTTAGCAAAAATATATTTAGGAGCAAAAGAGTACATAAGGTATAAAGATGTTTTATTGTTGAACGATGAATTGCCAGATTTTGTCAAAATGGATAAATTACTAGTCCACATGAATGGTGATAATTGTGAAGCTTATGTCCAAAACTATTCAAGTAACAAACTAACGCTATGCGCAGGCACTGTCTTTTGCATAGGAATACCTATCAACAATCCTTTAATAGCAGTAGAAGAAAAGGCATTTTTCTCTATAAATGGCCAAAACTCTCAAATAAATCAGGAAGTAAATAAAACAGATTTTACAGAAAATAAAAATAAGTTAATGCAGGTGCTAGGAAAAACAAATGTCCTTCAACATAAGATCTTGTTAGATGATGGAGCCAAGCCATTTGTTATTCCTAATTACAGATTACCAATAAGCCAGAGACACATAGTTGATAATTTGATAGAGGAAATGAAAAGAGATGGAGTAATAATTCCTTCTAAATCTCCATATAATTCTCCATTGTTACCTATTCCAAAGAAAGATGGCAGTTGGAGACTTGTAATAGACTATAGAAAGTTAAACTCCAACACAGTTCCAGATACAATGCCGATGCCGGTAATTCAAGATATGTTAACTCAATTAGGAGTGGCCAAAATATTTTCATCCTTAGATCTGCTTTGTGGATATTGGCAAGTACCTCTAGATGAGAAGTCCAAACAATTTACAGCCTTCAGCACACATAAAGGACATTTACAGCTTGAAGTATTGCCATTTGGACTCACATCAGCTCCTTTAACGTTTGTTACATTAATGTTACAAATTTTAGGAGATTTAGAAAATGTTGCTGTATATTCAGACGATGTAATCATTTTTAGTAAAGATTTAGAACGCCATCTCAAAACATTATTATTTGTCATAAATGGATTAAGAAATGCAGGAAAAAAATCTAAATTAAAGAAATGTCAGTTCCTGATGAAGTCATTAGAATACTTGGGTCATGTAATTAGTGAAGATATACTGCGCAAACAAGCAGGTAAAATAAAGGAAATAATTGATTATCCAGCTCCCACTAATTTGAAAGCATTAAGAAGGTTCCTAGGGATGGTTGGATATTATAGGCCTTTTATAAAATGATCTGCTACTATAGCCAAACCTTTGACAGAACTAACCAAAGAGGATGTTAAATATGAATAGATGAATGAACAATAAACAGCCTTTCAAACCTTAAAGAGCAAATTGACTACGAGTCCTGCTTTGGTCTACGCAGATTTTGCCAAAGATTTATATTTAGATTAGGAGCTGTATTGTTACAGAAGGCCAAAACTAGAATGAGGGCAGTATACTATGCTAGTAGAGTTTTAAACCCAGCGGAAAAACACTGTAGTACAACAGAAAGAGAGTGTTTAGCTTTATTTTGGAGTTTAAAAAAATTTAGACACATACTTTTAGGTCATATAATTAATGTGATTACTGATAACAAACCCATTTGTGATTTGTTTAGAAAGAGAACTTTTACTAGCAACATGAAATTCAATAGATAGTTCATTAGTTATTAGAGTTTGCTCCAGAGTTCAGGGAAATTTAACACTTTAGCGGATGCATTATCCAGATCTCAAGAAGGAACAGAAAAATCCATTACAACTAATACCTTTTGTTTTAGTTGTTAAGCTGTAGATTTAGATTTAGAAAGAGTAATAATACAACAGGAAAAAGATGCAGAAATCAGACAAATAGTAGGACAGTTATTAATAGATGAATCCTTAAAACCTGACTTCCAATTAATAAATGGTTTTTTATATATAAAATACCGACGGAGAAAAATGGTTGTTCTCGACTATATATCCGAAAAACGCTAACCAGAGAAGTTTTAGAACTAACACACTCATTAAGTTGGCAGGACATCCCGGAATTACAAAGACAACTAAAATCATAACAAGAAATTATTTTTGGCTACATTGTAGTAAAGATGCCAAGAAATTTGTACAAAATTGTGTAGTTTGCAACCAACATAAAGGTAGCGTAAATCCAAAATGTCCACTTGACAAATATCCATCAAAATTAATCCATTTCAAGTAGTAACTATGGACTTCTTGAGTCCATTCCCAACAACTGTGATGCAGCTACAGTAGCCGAAGCTCTTAAATCTAGAATCAAAACCAGACATTCATGTCCACGAGTTCTTCTATATGGTAATGCTGCTGAATTTACTAGTGATCTCTTAAAGAAAATAGGTGGATTTTATAAAATAAAAAAAAATGTTAAATAACAGCTTATAAACCCAGTTCAAATGGAGCAGTAGAACGAACTAATCGTAAAATAGAGGATATCTTGAAAACTTTAGTAAAGCTACATACAGAAGATTAGGACTTAGCTCTTGAATGAGTACAGTTCACATTGAATAATACTGTTAATGAGACAATAGGAGAATCGACACAATTTTTTCTATATGGTAATCAGAAATGAACGCCAAATATATTATTAGATGATGTAACACCACACAGACATACTTATAACTATGATATGACTATGTTGCATGGGAAACCAGACGTTGTACTTACGAGACTATCATGCAGACAAAAGCTAGACTAAAAGACGTACTACATAATACTCAAGCAAAATACTATAATAAAAACACTACTAAACCAGACATTACAGTGGGTACTCAATTTATGTTCGGAATCATGTACCAGAAGGTCCAAATGTAAAGGTTTCTTCCAAATTCAGTGTTAAAATTGAGCAATTATTAGTGAAAGTGATCTTTAGGAAAAGGTAGTTCACTGGAATCATGTAAAGGTAGTGAAAACAAATACATGGCCTACTAAAGATATAGATAACATTAGAAATGAAAATACTGTAGAAAATCTAATTACAACAAGGTATGATGTAAGAAACAGAAACAGGTAAATATGTGTGTATACATATATGTAAATAGTGTTGGACTAAAAATATCAAAACAATGATGTAAATAGTGAAATTTATATGTGTCTCTATATATAGAAAATCTGATTAAGTCTATTTTTGCAGAGGCAAACATGCGGCTCATCATAACACTAGTTATAATTGGACTCATCTCTTCATATGTGGAGATAAGAAAAGGTGCCCTGTTAAAAATACATGGAAAAGTCAAAATGATCAAGGACCTACGAATAGTTAGTATAGATATATCCACAGTGCTCAAACGTGAAAGTGAACTAAGAGAAATCCAAAATGGTATTAAAACAATCCTACAGAAGGGTGACAATAGCAGTGCTATGTCATTATTGGAATAGTTAAGCATGAACATAGATAACACATTGAGAATAAGGTCCAAAAGATCCCTTTTACCCTTCATTGGAACTGCTTTAAACCCAATTGTTTGGGGTTGCCACCATAGCAAATGTAAAACAAGAAAAGGAAAGAATAAACAGACTTGAAAAGTGGGCGGCCGCAAAGGGTGCAGTGATAAACAAAGTGGTTGCCTCTCACAATCAAATGCAGAGCAAATAGAAAAAAATTGAATGTTTTTATCAATCAAGTCAACCATAATGTAACAAAGGAACTCAGTAATATAGAAAATATACAGTTTTACTTGCTTTCAAAGTTATTTTGAGCCCAACACTAAACACTCCGAAAGAATTAGAAGACATTATTAAGTCTTATATAATTGAGAAGCATCGCACACCTTTAGTAGAAGATATTTTTATGTACTATAATTTAATCAGTGCCAAAGTAATCCAAGGCAGAATTATTTTAGTTCTACCTTTCAATACTAAAATTTCCAACGTACTAGTTTCTGTCTATCCCTTTCCTGTGTGTATTGAAAATCAAATAATTATTAGAAAGGGGATTAGTACTCATTTTGCATTGGAAGAACATGGATTAATGTTAACCTTTTTAACTGATGAACAATTCAATGAATGTGTAATTTTGAAGTAAAAAGAGTATATATGTAATATTGATAACTTAAATAAAACTACTAATGATTACCCATGCATACAAGAGATGGTATTAAACAAAATCAAGAAAAGGCTGTGTGTACACTATCATTTAATAAGACTTTTAAAGCAACTATAGTGAATGGAGACATTTGTGTGTTTTCATTAGATACTGTTATAGCCACAGTCGCATGTCCTGTCACCACCCAATTGGAATTTAAGAATATTATGTCTTTTGCAACATCATGTAAGTTAGTTATACCAAATCAATTATACTATGAACCACACCTTCCCACTGATTACCATTTCAACAAACATGTGCCATATAAGAATTACATATGAAATAGATGAGTTTAAATTGTCTCAGTTAGAACTAAAGAAAACTGAAAACTTGAATTTTATTGATGACTATTACTTTAATAAGAAACAGATAGCACCAGTTTTATCATTTGTAAATCTGCTGGTAATAGTAGTAACTATTGTTTTGTTTATCATAATAGTGAGGCATTTGATTATCAAAAAGATACAAGTGATACTGACAGAAATGATCCATACTTGACATTTAATATCCACATCATTTCTAACATATTGTTGCTTTTCAGATATTAGTATTCTGAGTGTTCACTTGTTATGCTTATGATTTAATACACTTATGAGTTGATATGTTTAACATTTACTTAGATTTTTTTTACAATTTTCATTACTCTTATTTCTTTCTTCCAGAGTTGGAGAAACAATTTTTTATGTATATTTTATTGTATTCATTGACATTTCTTAGTATATCCAGCTTTCTTATTTATATTTAAACACTGAAGACAATTTTGGTAGGTGACCGAGTGATGTAATGATAGCTATGAGAAATAATATTCGAAAGGGTAGCTTAAAAAAAGAATAGAGAGAATAATCAGAGTACAGTAAAAATAACGAGAGAGAAAGAAAGAGAGAGAGAGAGAGAGAAAATTGAGCTTTGGTGCGTGAGTCAAATTTGGTCAACAACCATAGACGTAACCAATTCATTAGTCACCAGACGCTGGCGAGACAGGTGAGCGGCAACAACCATAACACCGTCTCGATGGAATCTTAAAAAGGAACATAAAATGTTGACCTGTGACCTCGCACCAAACTCACTCGGCTTCCGACTAACGGGACCCATACCTACAGAAGGAGGTATTAACATGTTAAATATAATAAGAACTGATCATATGTATCATATGGGGTTTTTAACATTACATTTATACCAAACCTATATGATTTTTTAGCTCATGGATCATATTTTTGTGCCTACAGTTTTAAAGTTTATAAATGTTGCAGGCTAGTAACTTTAATCATAGTATTTTTGGATGGAAAGAATTTTGATCATATAAGCAGTAACTGTTTTGTTTTTAACCTTCCAACTGTCAGTGTTTTTATAGTGGTTATTCATGAATTTATTTCTTTTATTCATTGTGATTCACGCTATCGAATAATCACATTTAATAAACATTTCATATATTTTATACCTTACATTAAGTAACACTTATGATACGCTTGCTTAATCTTTAGCAAACTGCCTTACCTAAAGAGAAGCATCCAGTATCCACCGAGAACATATAACCTATCCCGTATGTAACCTATTTTTTTCAGACCTTCCTGCAGCAAAAACTGTAGTGCTTACTCCTCGAACGACTTGTACAGCCAGTCACACGTGTTGATATTTTCACAGCACTAATATCTTTATAAATAAAAGATGAATAGAATTAAGTACCTTTTTAATAATATCTAATCATTTCTGATATTATTCATCTAGGAATTATCTGCATTGAACATACTCGTCAAAGAGTTCGTTCGAACGGGCAGGTGATGGATTTATAATTTCAGTTAACTGAATCCACCGTTAATAATTAATTATATTCCAACAAAAGAGCAATTTCCTGATGCTGAATAGGCTTGAGCATATGATTATTCTAGTTGCCCTTACCGTTTCCATTATAAGTACTTTATTTCGGTCTTTTCCACTTGCTTCCTACCTAAGTACTTTCAGCTCAATGGTTTTATGTTGCACCGTTTGCCGGGAAAGAGAGCATTACAGACTTGATCGTCAGTCGAGTGTATAGGGATGCCTAACTTTTCCCATTAAGGGGTATTCTACGTAAGTCCAATTACAGACGGCATTGACAGATGAAAAGAAATAATGAAATATGCCATGAGTTTCTGGAATGTTTGTATTTCAAAAGAGCTGGATAAGTATTTCAAGAATGATGAATGTTTCTTAAGTAGTAATCCTTGTAGTAAGCTTGTACAGTCCTGAGAATTCTTATTCGTTCACGACCCATCCAAACGCACACAAAACCTATACACACACACACATATATATATATATATATATATATATATATATATATATATATATATATATATATATATATATATATATATATAACGATATACAGGATGATGATGTCAGAAATCCAAGCGCTTTCGTCTTTACTAAGATATTGTCAAGGAACGAATGAAATACAATTGGAGAGAATGGTCTCAGGTACACAACAAGATCAAAAATACCAGCTGGTTAATTGCCAAAAGGGCAAAAATTAAGAGATAATCCAGTCACAAACCTAAACATAGATTTAACCCTAACCGAAACTACAAAGTATCCGTACAGTCCAAAATATGTAAAATCTGAGTATATTAATTTTGTTTCTTATATTTATCTGCTACTTTTTTCATTATGAAGGCATCAAGTTTAAATAAACCAAGAGTTACATTTAGAGCATTTCCATTATTTGACTAGATGAAACAAGATTCAATGATATTCCTTTTAACTGTGCCATTACATGGGATTAAGGCTCTTGTTTGGCTCCAGTTAATAGGATGATCTAAATCTCTTATATGTGCGAATAATGCATTCGATATTTGCCCAGTTCTCACAGAATATTGGTGCTGTTTGAGAAGTTGTGAAAGAGATTTACCGGTATGTCCGTAATAGACTTTATCACACTTTTTGCAAGGAATTTCATATATGCAGCCTGGAAGATCTTCAGGAGAATTTTTTTATTACTAAACTCATGACATTAATATTACTGAAAACAACATTTAAGTTGAAAAGCTTTAAAGTTCTAGGAATATCTAAAAAGCTTTCATCAAAGGGTAATTTTAGAATGTTACGCTTACTAAATTCAAGTTTGTCAATAGTTGAATAAAATTTTTTTCGAGCTCTTTTCCGTGCCATATCTACAAAAGTCCTTGGTTATTTAAGATTCAATGCAATATTAAAACTATTTATGATATTGCATTGAAACTTAAATATATATATATATATATATATATATATATATATATATATATATATATATATATCTATATATATATATATATATATATATATATATATATATATATATATGTACAGACGGCCAACGAAGTATTGGCGTAGTTTCTTAATTCATTATTCGTTATGGAAATATTGCCATATGCAGGTTCCAGATTATTTACTTAACAATGAATAAAATATCCTTTCAAAGGTGCTATACTTGAAATAAATTACATTAGAATTGAGTAGACTTATTCAATGTATTAAAGATAATCATTTTGCAAAGTGAGGAAAATATATACCGATGGGTCCACGATTTCTAATTTTATTCTCAACTCTAGCTTCGTGACAGCATACCGAAGATTTTGAAGTTGGCTTTGCTGCCACTCGAGTCTTGACTCAACTTATCGTACTGCACTGGGGTGTTGTCATTTCGTCTCCTACAGCCGATAAATAATACATCAAGGCGTTAACATTCTTTGAAAACGATGTTTAATTAAACTAATTTTGTCCTTAGATCAATAAAATAATTTTCATGACACATTTAGTGGGCCTTAATTGGACTTCTGATTTTCCCACAAGATTAGTCTAGGTCTTATTTTGAGCATTATACTCTCTCGGATACGTAATATTAATGAATATTTAAATCAAATATTAATCTGCCTTATTTGATTATTCGCGTTTTTCTTGTTTTATTAGCCATGTTTGCCTTTCTTCTTATCCTTTTCATAATTGCTTAACATAATTAACTCAGACCTAGCTATTCAAAGTCAAAAAGCAATCATAAAAAAATCAAACGTATATAATTCCGTCTTATTTTTTATCGAATTCCTGGCATATCATCCTGTTTCATTTGGACACGTTGGAAAGCTGTGGGAGTCAAAACTGACGAGCGCTTACTTTCATTAAACCTTTCTTAGGTTGATCTATCTGCAGCTATTCATTTCTTCTGAATAGAAATTAATTCAAATTAGTTTCACATGTATATCTAAACCTACTGCCATAAGCATATTATAAGTAGCTGAAAGGATAAGAAATATGAAAGGTGACGTTCTCGTTTAAGTCTATTTCATATGTTTTTTTTTTTTTTTTTTTTTTTTTTTTGTTTTTAAGAAAAACCTACTGCTCTAATCAAGGGTTACTCTTTGACGGCTACAGGGTAACACGAGTGTATGCACATATTTTGTGGAATGAAAGATATAGTTTCTTTGAGCAGAAAATATTTTATAAACATGCATTTTAAGGCGTCCGTTGTCGGCACGGAGAATTTTAAAATAAGCGTTATCATTTGTGATGCTTTCGCACGATGGAGTTCGTAGCGAGAAGTTGGATCAAGTCGCCTGAGATGTAGAAGAGAGCGGAGGTGGCGTATAGGAGTGATGGAAGGATTAGGCCGATGTTAATAAAGTATCTCCCAATAAAATGTATTCTTCAGGTTTTGAAGAAAAAAATGTATGCATCGTTGAAACTGTTTCCCTCCCTATCCGTGGTATTCACTGGCCACCGATAAAAATAAAAAGAGTAAGACTAACTGAATCTCTCATCCATCAAAGATAAGTTTGCTTATTCATTAGGCTTATTCATTAGACAACTATCAAAGACAAAGATTTCGAGTGTAGATTTAAAAATCTCTTCCTCTCCATCTAAAGTATTCATCAGACACCAGTCATAAGCGTAGAGCTAATTATGATTCCTGGTTCAGCAATGTCGTGACGAGGCATTAGAATTAAAAGTTCACAAGTGAATGTTGCTCAGCAACATTTACACTACTGTATTGTCTTGCTCTCTTGTGGTGCTCCGAGGTGTTCCACCTCTAGGCCTATAATCTAAATTTTGCCGTTCTTTAAATAATCTTATTCATCTATGTATGATTCTCTCCGGTTTATTAAGCTTTCTTAATATCTCTCCAACAGGAACTTGCACCGAATGCAGTGCAATAATTCTCTCGCTCATCGAGGGATGTTTCTTAGACCGATAAACGACACATTGACATTAGATTCCCGCGCACATGAAATCAAAAGCAATGGAGTGTGGTCGCCTGGTTCACGATGTTACGATATCGTTTTTTTTCTTTTTGTTTTTAAATTTGATAACGTTTTATGAGATTCCAATGTTTTCCGTAAAATTTAACAAATGAAATAGTTCAACTACCTTCAACTTAATATTGAAATGATAATTTAAGGACTATGTTTATGTGATACTACTAGTGATAGGTGTCTCCTATCTATTTGGTAATGTATATCTATGGTTGTGATATGACGTTTTTTATCACTTCGTTTCGTTCACGTCAATTTTGCTATATGGAAAATAGTTTTATACAATAACATAAATAACATAACATGTTCTAAAGATATCAGTGACTGTTTTTAACGTCATTACACATGATTTCTTCCATCTTTGAAAAGAAAAATAGATCATTAAGGCATGAATCGTGCGTCAGGCAGGTGAACGAAAAATTATGAAACTCTGCCACGAGTTTTTTGGCCGACAGTACATACATCGAGCTACAATGTCCTTTAATATCTAATTCGCTCAACCTTCTCAGAGACTGGAGGGTATATATAAAACTTACTTCTTTGAAGAATATTGGTAGCCATGGCCATAGAGCAGTAAGGCTCTCTCTCTCTCTCTCTCTCTCTCTCTCTCTCTCTCTCTCTCTCTCTCAACTTCTCTTTTTCTCTCAACCAACTTCCTAAGGTAGCTAAATCAGACTCGTAAATTACAAAAATAGGTTTTTTTAAGAATAAAAGGATTAACTAAACAAATCGAATTCTTAAAGAAACAAATGGTTAACTGAATAAATTAAAATTCAAAATCCCCAAAATTTATCACTGTTATTCAAACAGAAAACCCAAATAACCCTGGGGATCGAACCAAACCTGACCACCTCTTTCTCTACAATAACTAACATTAGTTAGTTATTGTAGAGTTTAGTC
This sequence comes from Macrobrachium nipponense, assembly GCF_015104395.2. Taxonomy (NCBI): domain Eukaryota; kingdom Metazoa; phylum Arthropoda; class Malacostraca; order Decapoda; family Palaemonidae; genus Macrobrachium; species Macrobrachium nipponense. The sequence continues at coordinate 67,187,078 of NC_061087.1, read as the reverse complement.
ATAAAATAGGCAGCTATAAAAGTCATAACACAGGCTTATAAGTAACGAGTAACACCATTCCATTAGGGGAAACTCCATACTTCCCGGTTTTACAGGTTGCCAAACCTGGCAGACTTGCCTGGTGGGACAGAAATGTCTATTTGAAAAGAAAAAGGAAAGGGACCTCACATAAATATATTGCAAATAAACCAAAATGGCATAAATAAAAAAAGTCGTACGGAAAAGGAGATATCTGAATTAATAAAAGTTTAAAATACAAAAAGACAAAGTCACACCTCGGGCTTAAAAGTATTCTTACCCATTTCAGCTTTAAGCAATAACACTTAAATAAAATACAACTGTATATGGCCATCCTAAAAAAAAACCTGGCCACTTCTCCCATTTGGGAGCTTTCCTGTCTTAATTATTTTACCTTTCCTTTATGTAAGGGAATCAGCTCGTATGTACACAAGCACGAACTTTCTCGCAAGACACTCGTCACAAGTTCATTGCACTGAAACAGACGTCATATACAGCTCATTATCACACTCATAAAATCTACCCAAAACCAGATCCTTGCTTCTATTCATACACGGACATGTCTTGATGAGGCAACAACCTTTCCAAATCGCTGAACAATTTCGGAGTTTGCTTCTCTCCGTGGGAGCTACGCTGAATCTGTCACTTTAAGACCCCACTTGTTTCCATGGGAGTCATAATGATGATATCTATCGTTTCAAAGAATGTTATTGCTCATCACATTCGCTTATCAACCATCGGTCAACAAAAAATGCAATGTAAAAATATATATATATATATATATATATATATATATATATATATATATATATATATATATATATATATATATATATATGTGTGTGTGTGTGTGTGTGTGTGTGTGTGTGTGTGTGTGTACTTTTATTTAACGAACTACTGATCTTTACATGGTTTTGAAAGCTATTATAGGAGGAGGTAAAGGATCTAAAATACAGTGAAGATAAGTTGTTCAGGTTTTCCCAGAGTGGAAAGCCCAACTCTAATATGACAGAAGCTCCTTGGTCAATCTCCTATGATACTTGTTTAGTTTAGACAGATGTGTGATCGCTTTTTTATGACCAAGTTACTTTGACTGTAAAGCACTTTGGAAATTCCACAACTCTTTTTCAACCTCCTTGAACTTTTATGGTTTTCATTTTGTTTTAAGATACCTAAATAATGATGCTATCAAAAATTACTTTGTTGTTTAGTTTTATGTTCATAATGATTTATGTTTATTTCGGACTGCAATAATCATAACATTCTAATAGCTAAGAATTAAGTTGCTTTCAAATTAAAAACTATATAATGATCACATCATTATGAATTTGTTCGCAGGAACGCACCTCAAAGGGTGTCTTTTTTTCATTTAATTACCAAATGTTCGTATTATAGTGATATAAATTACATTGCAATTCCCCCTTCACAGTATAATTTTGACGATTTCTATTCGGAAGGTTCATGAATAAGTCAACATTTCTTAAATGGTAGCATAAAAAAAACCCTTGTGGACAGAAGTACCAGGGAAAATTATACTCTCATAGAGACTATGAAACAGACGGTAACAGTTTCCTTGTTTG
>NC_061087.1:67125480-67180480 GCF_015104395.2 Macrobrachium nipponense | reverse complement strand
TTTGTTTACCTTGCTTATGTAATGAATGTTTTTCGACTCTTGGCTCGTAACCATTGGCCATGGCGTCGGCTAGATCATTTTTACTCTATAAAAATTAAAACTATCGGGTTTAGGTTATTGATAATGCTGACAAAATTTGTGTGTGGTTGTAAAATATACATATGTCAACTTTCAGCTACATCCGACGCTTTGACAAGGAGCAAAGTCCAAAAAACTGTGTTACAGAGACCCTGAATCTCATAGTAGTGCAGGAGCTCACAGAGCTGTTGGTGCGTTGAGAAGGGGGCGCTGCTCGAACTGCCCCCCAAAACCGGTTTAAATTACTTCTTGGAGTACATCAAACAAACCTGAGATAAAAGTTTCGTTTTGGCTCAATTTTTTTACATTTTATTAAAAATATCCTTTTCATTGTTATATGAATGTATATATATTTATATTTATAAAAAAATAGCTTAAAATTAACAAAAGTTACTGAACCACCAAATATATATACTGTCAATATATACATTACAGTAAATCATTCATATTCATATCGAAGAAATGTAAAAAAAAAACCTGTACACTTTTTCTTCCATGTTTCAGTAATCATTTATCTCTGTGCCATTATTATACCAATCAACTTTTCCTTCAATTTCTAGTAATTTAACCTCACACATCTGTTCACCCATAATTCAACGACGTAGGCTGTAAAGATCAAAATTGCAAAATTCTTTTCTTTCTTTTTAACATAAGGAAGATCAATATACAATAGCTTTAACATCTGGGAAAACCTCATTGAACATTGTTATATTACGTAGGGTATTCTTCAACCACAATACAATTTCATTATTTCTCTTTCAGAAGTATATAGTATGAAAAATTGCCTCTTTTTCTTAACAGTCTTCACAAAAGCTATTATTTACTATACCCAACTGAAAAAGCTTTTTCTTAGAAGGAAAAGCCCCATGTACACACCTATATATTATATTTCTATCATAAGGGTTTATAAATCTAACATTAATGTTATTCCATATCGAACTCAAGTCATAACAAGGGTATTTTTCAAGAACTGTTACTACACCGTTAACACTAAATAATTTATTATACATAACGTCATATATACGATGTTTTATTGTGTAACAATATCCTTAAGTAACGTACAATATTTCTGTAATATGGTGTCCCTATAAACGACACATGGATACCTAAACTTGGTTATCAATCGTACATATTATTTATACAAATATTCGTGTAGTGATACGTAAATACATAAGCAAATGACTCATTAAGGTATACTTTTAAAAAGCTGGATACTAACATTACTTGAGACTTATAGAATACATTTCTCAAAGCAATCCCTCCTTGATCTTCACCCAAGTATAACGTTTCTTGTTTAATTGGCTGATAACCATTGTTCCAGGTGTAACGAAAAGTTATTGTTTTCCATTGAGCATAAAAATCTTTTGGCATCGGATAAATGTCAGCCAAGTACCAAATTTTCGAGTTAATAAGAGAGTTAATAACAACAGCTTTTTGCACAATTGTTAAACGTATGCTATAGGGGTTTTTATTTTGTTTATTAAATTTTCCCTCACGAATTCCAGTTGAAATGCAGGCATTCTTGATCATTATTAGATAAATAAACACCCGATACCTTTATCCTATCATGTTTCACGCCTAACAAATGGAGCTCCCAGTCTTTTCTGTACTCCATCTCCCAGTTCCAAATATTGAGGTTTTGCTTCTGTTCAACTTACACCAAACGCTTTTCCAAAATCATGAATCACATTTTCTAGCACATTTGAACCAGTTTAATTCTCAATAAAAATATGTGAATCGTCAGCATATCCAGCAAATGACAACTTTTTGGCATTTTGGCAGAGATAAGGAAACAGGGGATAACTTTGTTTTTATCATTCTGTAAAATGGATCAAGGTGCACAGCAAAAAGAACGATTCAAAGAGGGCATCCCTGTCTCACTGATTGTTGAAGAGCATATGGTTTGGGTAACAAATCATTTACCATCATAGAGAGAGTTATATGATTATATAAGCCTCCTACCCAACAAATTGCTTTTTTTGCAAGACCAAAAGCTTTCAATATTTCATGTACAAATTTTATACTCACTCTATCAAAAGCACTAGACCAGCCTAAAGATACAATAGCACACTTATTAGAACACTAATTAGCAAAATATAATACATCTCTAATTAGAGTGTTACACTCTATGATACTTCTCCCTGGAATACAGAACTATTCAGATGAAATCATCTTATCAAGGTACGCTGTTAATTTTCTTCATATAAGTTTAGAAAGGATTATGTAGTCCACGTTCAACATACAAACAGGTCTCCAATTTTTTTTTTGTAGCGATTAGTCTTATGCGAACTTTCGCCGAGTGTGGACGTGTGTTTGGTCGTTCTTGAACTAAGCTAAAACCAAGATTCGTCTAAACTGCATCACAGGCAGTTTACCCATTAAGGAAATGTAGATCACTACGGTACGACTTTAGGACACCTGAAGAGGACTGGGTATTTCTATATAAGCATTCCGAATGACCGCATCGTTCGCCCCCGCGAATACAAAAGCCCCCAGGAATTGGAATGTTACGTCAAATGTATTTCGCCGTGTTTAGTACGAGCCCTTGGGGGTTAATTACAGTCGTTCGAATAAATATTAATTAACATTCGTGTTCAGGAGGTAAAACTGCATAGAAAACAACAACTGCCATAGTGGAGGCCGCCGCGGAATAATACTATAGATCTACCGAGGACTGATTCAATTGGCCTGCAATTTTTGTTCGCCCAAATTATGAGTCGGCGTTTTGTCATTTTTGACAAATTTGGTGTGAAAGAGATAAGACATAGTAGGATTCCAGCAAATGGCCAACAACATGGTTATGGTGAAATTTCAAGAACACCTGCTTTTTGAAGAATTCGTTAAAAAGTTTGATGACAAGCTGATTGAATGTGGCAGTGGGAAAACGGTAAGAGTAGTGAACTTAAGCAGCGCAAGCACATATGTTTACATTCGTTAAGCTCCATTTTATATGAAAGATGAGCTCCTACTTGGGGTTTTCAGCCGATACGGAAAAGTTTTTTATTAGTCAATCGTTTTTCGTATGGGAAAGCTAAAGATTTGTTGAACGGTATTCGTACAGTTAAGATGGTCGTGAAAAGAAACATTACATCTTTAGTAAATATTTGTGGTCATACGATTGTCTTTCTGTATCAGGGCCAAGTGCAGACCTGCTATAAATGTGCTATTGTGGGTCATTTGGCTGTGAATTGTGAGACGGACAGGGAGGGCAGACAAAACTTTTTTGACATACCGATTTCCTGTGTTCATCTACTAAGAGACCAGTATGGAAGGAAGGAGTGCATAAAAGTGACATGCTTAGTGGAGAAATCGCCGGAGAAAGTAAACCACAGGAGCAGTCAAACCTGGTAATCGAAGGAAATACGATAGACAATAGAGAGAGCATGAACTCCGATATGGAGTTGGAAACGGTCGTTGAAAAAAGCAGCCACCAGGTAGAACATGTACAGGATACTGTGTTATCGGATTACAATGACATTGAACATCCTGTAGAAGCTCATGAACTTTTTGAAGGGTCGGTGAAAGAACCAGAAGAGGGCCCTCAATTAAAGGAAACTTTTGTTTTCTGTAAAGAATAAAGACGACAGTGGAAAGTATGCACAAGAATGTGAAGGCTTACTGGAGATGGTGCCAGCATCGGTACACCGTGAGGATGAGTCAGTGGATATACTTTTAAATAGTGGAGATGAAAAATTTTCTACCGATATGGATGCTCATACACGAGAAGCTATCACTGAAGAAAACTGGAATTTAAATCTAGAAAAAGTAAGGAAGGAGCAAAAATCAAAGAAAGGTGTAGGTAAAAATGCTGTGAAAAAGAAAAAGTTGTGATTATCTATAAACATAAGCAATGTTCATAAAAATTGCAACCTTGAATGTCAACGGATTGCATGATGTAGGTAAACAAATGAAAGTTGTTCACATAATGAAATATTATGGTATTGGTGTTCTGTTATTGCAAGAATACAATCTGAAACGTTTATCAGAACTTGAGTACATAAGCAGATATTTTGATATTTTTAATCCCACTCTTCTCCTGAAGGGTGGAACGTTGATTTGTATTTCTGAGCAAAAAGGTATCAAAATTCTGACGAAATGGATGTAAATGGGCGAATCCAGGTTGTGAAAATATTGTATGATGGTTATTCCTATCTTTAACATTTATGCCCCTGCAGGAACGAACAAGATAAAGGAGAGGGAGGATTTTTTCCGAAATGAAGTACTGTTCTTTTTAAGAGACAACTAAAACTCGCTGGTCATGGGGGAAGATTTTAATTGCTTGACAATCATAAGAGATTGTAGTAGTGCAAACAATAAGTTGGTATCAAAGGCTTTAATTGCTCTCATTAAACAATTAAAGTTGAAAGATAATTATCAACTCTCGGGCGGAATTTCAGAATATACGCATGTTAGAGATGGATATGGTTCCCGACTTGACAGAATCTATACTGTAGGTCTTTTCAAAGACATTGTGGATTCTCAAACTATACCATTGAGCTTCTCTGATCACAACATGGTGCTTTTAACACTAAAGGTAAATCAAAGTAAAATAGGTAATGGGATTTAGAAATTAAATGTGCAATTGTTAGAGACCGAAAATATTGTTGAGATGTTTAAGAAATTTTGGGAGGATTTGGAACTATCCAAAAGTAATTTTGCTAATATACAAATCTGGTGAGACTGGGCAAAACTGGAAGGTAAACGGCTTTTTGTTACACTAAATAAAGAATTATCAAATTACTACAGGTGTGTTTGAGGCAGTTGTATGACATCCGCTATCGCACTGGTACCAAATACGAATGTATACAATTGATAAAGCAGAGGATTGGTAGGATTCAGAATGAGATTTTGGAGCAAATAAAAGTAAGGGCGAGAGTCGACGATTTTGTTAAAGGTGAGAAATTGACTGCATACTTGTTAGGTAGGAAGAAGTATGAAAGTAGTGATCATAGCATTTCCAAAATAGTTTCGAAAGATGGAAGAGCGTTTGAAAATAAAAATGGAATTTTAACTTGTTTCAAAAAACATTTTGAAGAAGTGTTTACCTCTGTACAAGGTCCCCCCTTGTGACCAGGAACTTTGCTGTAGTTGGGGAGCTTGCGTGGTACAATAAAGAACTGAGCGATGGTTGTTGGGTGATTTATTCACCCCGGTAGGTACTGCCATGCCACTAAGGTCAATTTAGAGCATCTTGACTAATCCTGGTACTCTGTATCACCTCCTCCTATTTTCACTATTTCTCTCCTTCCTCTGCCCGGATGGATTTTGTTGATGACCTTAGAATGAATTTGGACACACTCTTACTGTTCTCTGGAGTTGAAGAAGGATTTGAGTGGGATAAAGTTATGAATATTTTTGAAGTACATAGGGATATTGTAAAATGTTGTGGGAGGGAACCTAAGATATTGCCACATGGCAGCATCAGCTTTGGCTGGAGCACTGGCCTCTTCGGAGGCAGCATCAGCTTTGGGTAGTGCACCAGCCTCTTTGGAGGCAGCATCAGCTTTGGTTGTCGCACCAGCCTCTTTGGAGGCAGCATCAGCTTTGTCTGGTGCACCGGCCTCTTTGGAGGCATCATCAGCTTTGGCTGGAGCAATGGCCTCTTCAGAGGCAGCATCAGCTTTGGGTGATGCACCAGCCTCTTTGGAGGCAGCATCAGCTTTGGGTGATGCACCAGCCTCTTTGGAGGCAGCATCAGCTTTGTCTGGTGCACCGGCCTCTCTGGAGGCAGCATCAATCTTGGCTGATGCATCAACCTCTTCGTAGACAGCATTAGCTTTGGCTGGTGCATCAGTTTCTTTGGAGGCAACATCAGTTTTGACTGGTGTAAATAATTTGGAATATATGTCTGTCCTTGCTGATGTACATGCCTCTTTTGGGGAGTCGCCCTCCTTAGCTGATGTAATAGCTACTTTGGAGCCTGAAACACCAGCTACAGATGCAGCCAGCCAAGAACCAGAAGTTGCAATGTCAGTCCCAAAAAGAAAGGAGGCGCAGGGTGGCAAACAGTCTCCTTCTAAGAAAAAACAAAATAGGATTCCCCAAATTCCTGGCAACCCTACTTTGACAAAATATCTTCAAAGAGTCCCTATTATCAAGGCCTCTAAACTCAAGTAAATTCTGACATTTTCTTCAGTGGAATTGTCAGGGCCTGAGAGCTAAATGGGAGGAGCTCAAAATGCTAATTTGTGAGTTGTCTCCTGCTTGCATAGCTTTGCAGGAGACTGTGCTCAGCGGTGATTTTACTCCTTGCCCTAAAGAATATGTTTTCCATTCAGATCTAAATCAAAATAATAGAAACCGGGGTGGAGCAATGGTATATGTTCGTCATGATACTCAACACAGGCGTTTTCCTGTTAATTCCTCTTTGCAAGCTGTTGCATTGCAAGTGTTTTTGGCTCGTATATTTAAAATTTGTTCTGTATATCTTCCACCAAATGTAGCTTTCCCTAGTACTGATTTCTTTAATCTCATCAGACAGCTTCCTCTACCTTTCATCATCCTAGGTGGTATGAATTGAAGAAATCCTTTATGGGGAGATTTAATTACTAATGAGAGGAAATTGTCTGTCATCCAAAAGTGAGGGTAAAAATATTGGTGTTTTAAACGCTGGAAAACCCACCCATTTCCATGTACAGACCGGTACTTTAACAGCTATCGACTTGTCAATATGTAGTGCCGATACTATTATGGACTTCCATTGGCGATCAAATCCTCCATGTCCAAGATTACCCCATGGAGTGTAAAAAGAGCTGACTGGGCAAATTTTGAAGAGCATAGTTCAATCAAAGCTACAGCAGAGGAATTTGAATGCATTGAGGTTGCTATTGAATTGTTTATTTGCAGCTGGACTTCAGTCAGTTCCAAGAACATCAGGTCTATTTATGCGCCGACCAGTACCGTGGTGGTAAAAGAAAATACCATGAAACCCATAGAACAATGAGATCTTGTTTTACTGGGTATAAAAGACGGAAATGTAACTATTATCTGGTAGAATTTCGTAAGGCTAGGGCCAAGTTTAGGTTTGAAATTAAAAATACACAAAGAAAATCTTGGACAAACTTCATTTTCTCCATAATTGCAAAACTCCCATCACATTAGTGTGGAAGAAGATAAGGAAAATAGCAGGAAAGTTTGTACCTGTGTTAAAAATAAATGGCATAAATGTAGGAGATCCACAGATAGTGTCAAATGAGGTTGCCCTACATTTTGCTAAAATTTCTAAACATGATAATGAGAAACCATATTCAAACAGCAGAAAAATGGAAAAGTATTATCTTGATTTCACAACAAATAAAGAGGGGTCTTTAATACTCCGTTTACTATGAGAGAATTTGAATTAGCTCTCTCAAAGTGTAAAGAATCTGCTCCTGGTCTGATGAAATTTCATATTCTATGATCGAGCATGCTGCTCAGAATACTGGAAGATATATCTTCAGTATAACAAACATAATTTATCTAAAACATTATTACACTTTGTGTTGGGAACTAGCAAGAATCTTTCCTTTCGTCAAGTCTGGAAAGGATAGTTCATTCGTAGGAAATTATTGTCCAATTGTCCTAACACTTTGTTTGTGTAAAATAATGGAGAAATAGTGAATGCTCGTTTAGCGTGGTATTTAGAGCGAGAAAACTTCTCTCCGGCCCAATGTGGTTTCCACAGTATGCAATCCACTGTTGATATCTTAGTTAAAATGGAGTCCGATATATGAGAAGCCTTAGCTTCTAAGCACCACTTTATCACGGTTTTCTTCGACTTGAAAAGAGCATCTGATAATATGTGGCGGTATGGCCAAAGAATATCTTGTGTTAATGAAACAAGGTTTTTAGGGATGATTTTTGATACTGTGTTGACGTGGCTTCCCCATATCCTAAATCTCAGGGCTGAGTGCAGAAAATCCGTGGATATCTCGAAAGTTTTGTCAAGTACATCTTGGGGAGCAGAGAGACTCCAGTTATTAAGATTGTATAAAGCGTTGGTTTTATCAAAATTAACATATGGATGTGAAGTTTACACCTCAGCTACCCAAAGTCACCTTAAGATTCTAGACTCCATTCACCATACTGGAATTAGGATTCCTATTGGAGCTTTTAGGACTTCCCCTATAGAGTATGTTAGTAGATGCTGGGGAAATGCCCCTAGCCTTACATTACCAGGCTCTTCTGCTTCGAAGCTGGTTCAGATTCCAAAGACTTCCTGGATCCCAAGTATGCCAGTCGTTAAGAAATGGAAGATTCGATAACTTTTATGAAAGTCGTCGAAAGATGCCAGTCTATATGCCTTCAGACTGAAATCAACCCTCCAAGACTTGAATATTCCAGACAAATGTGTACTACCGGTGAAGGCATCTGCATCTCCCGGTTGGAAATTCTCAGCAGTAGAGTTTCGTAACTACTTTAATCAACCAAAGAAGAATGTCTCCGATAAAATATTATGTTGTACCATTTTAGATCATATGTCACAACATGATAATTTTATCCCAGTTTTTACAGATGGATCCTAAACCAGTGCAGGGGTTGGTTTTGGCAGTTTTTCCGCCCTTTGAGAGAAGTGGAAGGCTCTCAATTAGTGCATCTACATTTACTGCATAATTAAATGGAATTTGAAATACTGTCAATAAAGTTTTAAAAAGTAGTGATAAGAATTTTATTGTGTACTGTGATTCTAGAAGGGCTCCAGAGTCACTGAAAGATTTTTATTCCAAACATCCAGTAGTTTTAAGTATTTTAGAATGGTTATTTTTAGCTAAGCAGGGGGGTTTTAATATTGAATTTTGTTGGGTTCCAGCACACGTTGGAATATCTGGAAATGAATGCGCTGATGCAATTGCCAAAGAGGCAGTTTCTCGTATTGAGCCTAGATCATTTAAACTGCTGTGCAGAGATTTATATACTCCAATTAGAGAGAAGCATAAAGTACTTTGGCAAAATATTTCGTGTAATTTAACCACTAATGTAAAAATTAGAACAATTACACCTGCAATCAATCCTTGGCTCTACAATTTTATCCCCAGAAGGTTTGAAACGGCTCTCTGCGTATTGGGCATACTAGGCTGACACATTCCTACTTGATGAGTCGTGATCACGAACCATACTGTGAAGATTGCCTAGTTCCTCTGACTGTTATGCACTTGCTGGTTAAGTGCCTCAGTTTGATGAAACAACGTAATCAATATCTATACTATGGGAAGGAGAATAATGTTTTTAAGTTGTCAAAAATTTTAGGAGCAAATGGGATTTTTAACATGACTGGCTAATTTGGATTTCTTTTTAACACTGGTATTTTAGATAAACTATAATGCCCGTGTGTGCCTTGCTTTTATTTTTATCGAATTAGTGTATATATATATATATATATTGGTATTTAGATAAACTATATGCCCGTGTGTGCCTTGCTTTTATTTTTATCGAATTAGTGTATATATATATTATATATATATATATATATATATAATTTATATATATATATTATAGATATATATATATATATTATATATATATATATATATATATATATATATATTATATAATATATATATATATATATATATTATATATATATATATATATATATATATATATATTATATATATATATATATATATATATATATATATATATATATATCTATATATATATATACATATATATATATATATATGATAACTTGATCACGAAGTATATAAAACGTGATGTTATGTATAAATAAAGGTTTTTTGCCACGAAGGAAAAAATGAAAAAGCAGATAGCGAGTACTTTTGGTCCTATTCATACCCTTTACTGAGGCAAACTGATTTTACAAAGAACAACATAGTCTAAAGAAGGCTTAATATACAAACTGGCACGACCAGATTAGCCATAAGGGCGATTTTCAACTCTACCCTTTACAGAAAGGAGGAGTCGCCAGAGGATAGCCACACCTTGAAGGATACCCGCAGTAAACAAGTGATTCTTCCAGAAAACAGTACATTTTGAAAAAACACGGGAGCATATACAATTTAATATCATGAATTTTTACACAAATTTTCCCAACAAAAATTATTATTGATAAAAAGACGAAACAAAATATAAATATATATATATATATATATATAAATCTTAGTCTAGGAATGTACCATTTGGACCCATATATTTGTAAGATGTTTATGAAGGACCTCAAAATAAATGAACAACTAATAAATTAGTCCCACATGTATATAGTTATTATTTCTTTCTCACTCTCTCTCTCTCTCTCTCTCTCTCTCTCTCTTCTCTCTCTGGTTCGATATTCTCTCTCCCTCTTTCTCTTGCTTGAGATATATATATATATATATATATATATATATATATATATATATATATATATATAGTATATATATAAATATATTTCATAATACATATATATATATTATATATATATATATATATATATATATATATATCCGATCGATATATATATATATATATAATATATATATATATGTATATATATAATAATATCTCAAGCAAGAGAAAGAGGGAGAGAGAATATCGAACCAGAGAGAGAGAGAGAGAGAGAGAGAGAGAGAGAGAGAGAGAAAGAAATAATAACTATATACATGTGGGACTAATTTATTAGTTGTTCATTTATTTTGAGGTCCTTCATAAACATCTTACAAATATATGGGTCCAAATGGTACATTCCTAGACTAAGATTTAGGTTGTTTTTATTAGTGATTTGTATAATTGCCGATTCCAGTAAATTTCTTGAAACATAATCATTAGATCTAGCAATTACCGAGGTATCACCCCAATTAATACAATGAGATTTTTCACACAGATGGATAAACAGTGCATTTGAAGTCTGGGCTGTTCTAACTGAATACATATGCTGCTTAATCCGAACACATAAATTTTTACTAGACTGACCAACGTAAAATTATGGGCAATCCTTACAAGGAATTTTGTAAATGATGTTGTTATTTGTTACGGCACTATTCTTAATTAGCATATCTTTAATGATATTGTTATAAGAGAACACTACATTAACATTAAACGATTTAAATATTGATTTTATGGTTTCAAATCCACGAAAATAAGGTAAGCTAAGTACATTTTTAGGCATTTCTTTTCCATTAATAGCAACATTATAAAACTTTTTGTGAGCTTTTTGATAACATAAATCAATTAAATGAGGTGGGTAGCAGAGATCGTTTCCTATCTTTTTTATGTATTCTATTTTTTGGTCCAGATATTGTGAACTCGTGATACGCAAAGCGCGTAGGAACATAGAAGAAAAAATTGAAATTTTAATATAAGATGGTGGCCAGAATAAAAATGTACATATGTTAAATTATTTGTGGGTTTTCTATAAATACTGAATTTGCATTAGAAAGATTCTCTATGTATTAATACATTTGAGAAAGGGATGACATTGTTATTTTCAATTTCAACAGTGAATTTTATGGATGGCACTAAATTATTCAATTTAGACAGTAAATCATTTACATCGATAGGTCAATAATAAACTGCAATGCCATTAGGGATCTGTTTTTCTATGCACAAGATACAAGGAAGAATATGTTTGTGCTGAGTCTCGATTGGGCGAAGGCATTTGACATGGTACATTTAGACTTTTTGTATCAGATATTGTATAAATTTGGTTTTCCTAATAAATTTATTGATATGATAAAAATATTGTATTGAAATTGCAAGAGCAGTATATGCATAAATGGTATTCTTAGTGATTCCTTTCGTGCGACCCGCTCAGTAAGGCTGTCACTTGTCTATGCACCTTTACTGTCTGTTTCAAGAGCCTCTGTCTAGAGCGATAATTAGAAACCCAAACATAACCACACCAACTCTTCCCAATATGAAAACAGTAAAACTACAAGGTTTTGCAGATGACCTCTGTGCTATTGTGTCTACAAAATTGTCTGTTTATGAATGTTACAAGGTAATTAATAGATCTGAAGTAGCAACAGGTGCAAGTCTTGAGTAAAGAAAAAACAACTGTTATGGGCTTTGGGAACTGGGAAGGTAAGGCCCTAGCCCAGCTACCATGGTTAAAAAATAAATCCCGTCTCAAGATCCTTGGTATTGTGTATCAAACGGAGTTTGAGGAAACTTGTGATGAGGCTTGAAAATTGTTGGTAAATAAAATTAAGGTGAGCATAAATGTGATGTGTGTCCGACCTTTAACAATCTTTCAGAAGTGAATACTTATCAATTCGTTGCTGTTGTCAAAGTTGTGGTATGTGACGCATACTGCTCAGCCTATAAGGAAGTATGTTTCAAAAATAAATTCATGTATACTTAATTATCTTTGGAAAGGTATGTATCGCCCAATTCGAAGAGAAACAGTATGTTTAAGTAAATTTGAAGGTGTTTTAGGAATTATTGATACTTATTCTAAAGCTCTGTCGATTTTTAGTTGTACGGCATTACGGGCGTTTAAAATAATATAGGCCTAAGCGTATATTATTGGCAAATGAGGATAAACTACTTGTTCGAGACGTCCACTCTACGAGAATATGCGTGCAGTTCTCCGTGTCTTTTTTTTTTTTTCGATTGCTATTTCGGTGTTTCGGATAGTATCTAAGCATAAGAGCTTTCCTGCACTGACTAACAGGGACATTTACTCGTACTTAAAACCCAGCGCTGCACAGAAGATTGAGAGCAGTATCCTCTCTATAACTGGAAAGTGATATGGAGAAGAGTTAACAGTGTATTCATTGGAAATGTTGAGAGAGAATATCTGTATAACTATGTATATGGCGTTATTACCAGTAACCAACTGTTAAGTATTTTAATACTTAAGGATCATGACTGGTGTGATAAGTGTGGAAAAACAGAATATATATGTTACACATGTTTTACTTTTGCGTTCAGTCAAGACCTATTTCGTGGTATTTCCAAAACATGTTGCATGACACTTGCAACATAGCACAGGGCTGTTTTATAAATAACCTAATGTTGTATTTTCCGAACAGATCACGAAAGGTGACTAACAGTATGCTAGTGTTAGTCACTTGGTATCTTTATGCAGTTTGGGTCAGCAGAACAAAAAATTGGAATCAGAGAGAAGTGTTATCATTCGTCAAAAGTAATTTCTACTTTGACCGTTGGTTATTAAAAACGGTGTACTAAGGAAGTTTGTCAAAAAATTTCACGAAACAGTATTTGGAGTATGAGTTTTAAATTGCCTAACTTTTAGTTAAGTATCTGTTGAATATTTGTATTGTAATTGTCAAAAAATATCAATATTGTAAATCTATTGTAAAATTAAGTTTCTGTAGTTAAGGTATCTTATGTGTAAAGATATGTAACAGTTAATTATCTGGAAAATTATAATTTTGAAAAGCGAATCTGGGTTTGAACAAATAAATTTTGACATTGTAGAAGACATGATATCAAGATTTAATTGTACTTTGCCAAAATGTAAGTAATGCTGCATGTTGTAATTATTTTCGCATAATAAAGAAATTTTTTTTAGTAGCTTTATATCTTCATTCTTTGGAATAAGTCTTATTACACCCTGTCTCTGAGTCTTTGTTAACAAAAATACTTTTAAATAGTTGTGAACAATTTCACGAAAATCCACTCCTATTACACGCCACAGTTTCTTATAAAACTCCACTAGAATACCACCATTTCCATTAACAATACTTTCAATTTCTTTGAGCGATGGATTTTTTAACATTTCCCTGTTATCATTATCTGATAACACTTTTGGCATTAAAGAAATATATTCATATTCACAGTTTGTATTTACCACTGACTGTGGACGTCACATTCACATAATAATCATTATACAATTAATACCTGAAATAATTTGTCGCTCTTTCCACTTTCCTATATTTTCAGTAGTCATTTCTCTCATAACCAAGTTTTGTGCCCTTGCATTTTGCATATTCAACAGATAGTGGGACAATTACTCGCCCTCAATTTGTTTTTGAAGTCTACTTCTGATTCTCACTCCTTCAACTACATTATTCTTCAGTTTCGTAACTATAGTTTTAAGTTGATCTATTTTATTATAGTTGGCAAACGATAAAATGCTAGCTTTCTCTAAGGCTCTTTTTAGACAACTCTCAAATTAGTTCAACCTACCAAATTTATATTTTATTTTTTCTCTACCTGCTTTATTAAAGACAACTCATTTTTTGCTTAGCATTATCCCACCATTCACCAATATCCCAAAGAGAAGTCTTAATTTTCTTAACACTTAGCCAGAAACTCTTAAATTTATCCAAAATATCTAACAGTAAAACATTCATTTCCACAATCCTTTATACACTTTCATGTTTGGGTTGATAACACGTTCGAAACATACGCATCCTATGTGGTCACTAAAACGTACTGGAATCGTATCTACATGGGTAATGGAGTTGAACAATTTAACAACATTTACTCTTTCAAACCCCGCACCATATTCTGTTTTTCCATATGTATAAGGTGGATCAGCCTTTTTAAAACTATAAATATCTTTTATTTTTAAATTGTTATTCAGGCCTTTAAGACCTGAAGACACAAGATAGGGGTTACATTTAGAACAGTCTCTTTCACTAGTAATACAATTGAAATCTTCCCTTAATATAAAATTTTCCGTATTACCTCTCAGGTAAAACCACAGGTCTTGTTAAAAAAACTTTCCCTTCCATCTTTCTTTGTCGATCCGGAAGGTGCATATAAGCTCTGACCAATACATATCCGCAAAAGAATGTATCTCACCTTCAGCATCCTTTTCTTCACTAAGGACTGAATACTGCATAGACGTTTTTATCAATATACCAGTACCATCTTTCAACATAACTAGAGGGTCTAGTGATTAAATAGTCTTAGTATTGTTCCTGAAAGAGAATGTTATAAGTTCCAGGTGATAGAGAGTATGATACAGCAAAAAACAGTAGATGGATTAAAGAACAACCATGAAGAGGCAGCCACAAAGATTTGTCTGCATTCCTTATCAGGTGATCGTAAGAATGGACACAAAGTGGCCAGGGCATCAGACACAGACACTGCAGTGATATTATTGTACTACTGCAATAGATTTCAGTCCACATTGTGGATGGATATTGGAACAGTTTCAAAGAACAATCATCGTTACGTTAACCTGACTGCAATATGGAAGAAACTACTATGAGATTCAGGGCCTCTGTAACACGGTTTTTTCGCAATAACTTTTTATCTATGCATTTCATAAATATAACGCATATTCAGAATACATATTATATCAACACATAAATTTTGAGTGTATTCTGCACTACGTAGGTTGAATAAATTTGGTACTTATAATGTAAAAGTGACCTTTTTTGAAGACGGGCCAACTTACTCAGAGAAAAGGTTTCGAAGGCACTCGTTACGTAACTTATGACATCATTTCTTCCCTCTTTCTCGATGGATGATTGGCTGTACGTAACGAAGGCTAACCTCTGGCAACAATGGACATACAAATTTAAATATTAATACAAGCAAAGCAGTACACCTTTCTGAACTCTGGAACCTCCCTACTGATAATTGTCATAATGAACAAACCAACAAAATATGTTAATAAATACAAAAACACTCGATTATTAGTCTAACTCCAAAAAAATGTTTCCCAAGAAATTACAGCTACTTTATAGGGTCACAATCAGATTGACAAGATGTAGGGAATAGTTGGTAATTACCAAAAACATAGTAGACAAGATGATTTGATAACTGCTATATCCAATGTCAAGCAATTTTTATTTATTGGCTATCTACCTATTTACTGAAAAAAAATAGCCGGTACAGTATATTGGCTTTAAACCTTCACCAATAATTATCGTCAGAATGGTGACTTCATGAGGCTCCACCCACTTTCGCCTCGTTATAATTCCGGATAACACTGAAGGCTACCCTGGGCATTGTTGGATTAGAACATTTAACTTCTGGCTATAAAAACTAATTTCTCGAGTAGTTGTAAGAAGTGCTAAATGATCCTCAAGGATCCAGCAGTTGGTTTAAAACGTTTAATTCATGTATATTACTGCTATACTGTTGCGGCACTACTGCTACAGTAGTATTACTACGTTAGCACCCACATCTATGTATCGTTCCGCCATTCATAAAGTCTTTGGGTTTCAGAGCCGATGGCATTTCTGTCTGGTGGATGGGCGGGGCAACATTTAGTCAGAAGGTGTTTGTTTACCTTGCTTACGTAATGAATGTTTTTCGACTCTTGGCTTGTAATCATTGGCCATGGCGTCGGCTAGTTCATTTTTACTCTATAAAAATAAAAACTATCGGGTTTAGGTTATTGACAATGCTGACAAAATTTGTGTGTGGTTGTAAAATATACATATGTCAACTTTCAACTACATCCGATGCTTTTACAAGGAGCAAAGTCCAAAAAACCGTGTTACAGAGACCCTGAATCTCATAGTAGGACCAGATCTTTGTGCAGTGTTGCCAGCTTTCCATGCCTTCACGGGATCAGACTATGCATCCGCATTTGTCATAAAAAAAAAGGTCAGGCCTCTCCAAACTCTAGAAAAGCAACCTGACTACCAGAAGATTTTCAAAGTAATGGCAATGAGCTCTACAATTTCTATCACGACGAAAGAAGCTCTTCAGAGGTTCGCAGCCACTTTGTATAGAGCTGAGGATAGAGCAAACACTAGGCTGAATGAATGGAGGTATGAGAAATTCATGAAGACATACGGACCAAAGGGAAATGAAAAACACCTACTAGCCAATTTGAAGGGCATAGATGCAACTAGACTGCCATCTTGCAGATACGAGTTTAATCCTCACATTAAGCGTGCCTCCTTTATTACTAACATATGGACAAGAGAAGATGAAACTCATATAGAAACGCATCCCTCTGAAGAAAATGGCTTGAGTTGGTTGGTAGCCATTACAGACTGGTTTGATTCGGAGGGGAGCAACTCCCGAATGCCTTATCCCAGAGAGAGGACTTAGAAGCAGTTGGACAAAATGATGACGAGGACGACATGGACATGGCATCTTCAGATGAAGATGGGTGTTGTGATGAGGACAACTAGAATCTTATTACAGAAAGGCAGGCTGAGATTATGATTAGCTGTACAAGTAAATTCTAGTTGAACTCATGATTATTAGCATATTCACATATCTTTTTCCTAACAGAGAGAGAGAGAGAGAGAGAGAGAGAGAGAGAGAGAGAGAGAGAGGTGTGTGTGTGTGATTCATCAGCAGTTTTGATGTTTCATCTTATAAACTTTAGCAATAGATTTGTAACAAATGATACATGTACGTGTACACTAATCAATATTAGTGTGTCTATCAAAACGCAGTGTTGGTTTCAAAGAGCATAATCACTTGTTAGTACCCGGTCATCCCCTGAAGCATCATATTATGAGATAGCAATGATTTACCACAATATCTACTACTAATACTACTACCTTGCAAAAGGTGTGAAACATTAGACTTGAAAAACTAATAATTCATGAGTTAGATACATTAGATATTATATTATAAACGGTATTGGCACGTATTAAATTTCACTCTTCACCAATGCACCCTTTCTTGTATGAAGGAATACATAATGTAAATTTGTAGTTTCTTTGTTCTTCTTTATCAGATAAAAAATATTCCCATGAAGTTTTATTTATGGTATATAAAAAGGTCACGGAGTTAGAAAATTTATTTTAATCCGCCATGTGGTAATATAGCACTCTCTTTAGGCTTTTTTTTAAATGGGCTTTGCACCAAATTCAACACTTAAGAACTGCTGATCTTTTATCAGGAAGGACTAAAGGATATTTCAAAAAAATTTCATTAATGTACGATAAGATGTTTAAATGTGCTTAAGAATAGTGCCATTTTTAGGTCATTCTTAAATGGGTTTTGCACCAGGTGCAAAACCCATTTAGAATGACCTTCATCATGAAGCTCTAAGGTGTATTTCCACAAAGTTTCGTTGATGTACTCAAATTGTGATTTGAATGTCACAGTTGTGCCCCCTTTGGGCCCTTCTTAAATGCGTTTCGGTCCAATTGCACCATTTAACCCTTTAACCGTTTAGTACGTACGTATATAAAAGCAGCGCGCCAAAGCTACCTGAGCCGTTTAGTACGTACATATACGGGGAGCAGATGTTTTGACTGTGACGATCAGTACGTACATATACGATTGATTTTTCCTGCCTTTCTTTCAAGGCAAATCCTCTATAAAATATTTTTTCTAGGTCCGAGAATGTGTTGTTGACCTTATCCAAACAAAAACACCTCCTCCCGAACATCATTTTATCATGATTTTCCTGATTTTCTATATTTAATGCGGGAATTCGCCAATCACTTGGCGACATCGCTATGTAGCGAGACAACACGCTGCTGGGCTGGTTGTTCACTTAATGGGAATTTTGGTCTTCCGACGTGGGGAGTAAAAGGGCTATAATCCTATCTAAGCAACTAGCATCAGTCTTGAGTTGTTCTCTTCAGTTTTTCTCTTCCAGCTCAAACACGAATGAAAAACGAAAAGTACGTAATTATAGTTTATTGACATTTTCCCCAGTGAAATATAACAAATATACTGGAACTTTACAAAACAAGAGGTTAGATATAGAACGCACAAACTTTCATTCATGAAACAGTGCTCAAGTACCATATTCTAAATGAAAGTTATGTACAAAATACTTACACAACAGGCATTGCTGAAAATTCATCCGACAGTGAGAATGATGAAAACGAAAACGGGGGGGTTAACAAGGTAAGGACAATAAAGAAAGATATATATAATGATTCTGAACGGGTTGCCAGTAATTTCCGGTCCTAAGATTTCGTATTTGAAAACGCTGGCAGTTTCATTACATCGATAAAGGAAAATCTATAAAACAGAAGATGAAATTAATCAGCATCTCCATTTTCTTAAACAAATTATCCTTTAGTCGTGTAAGTTGTGTAAAAGAGAGAGAGAGAGAGAGAGAGAGAGAGAGAGAGAGAGAGAGAGAGAGAGAGAGAGAGAGAGACTGTTTTCTTTGTACTGTACTTACCCTCCTTTGAACACTGATGCCATATACAGAAATTCGAACCTAACAATGTTGTCATTGATAAAATATAACGTTAGAGAATTCTAACAAATCTACAAAAACAATACATATATATGAGTATGTATGAGTGTGTTATGTATATATTTACGTAGATTTATAGTGCACACAGAAATACTGTACACAATATGGGTGTCATTAGCTACGTTTCCAAACTTCTTCCTGACTTATAATCTGACTACAGATAATCTGCATTCCACAATTTGGGGTTCTTTAATCCGGTCATAAAATTCTAATTATCTCTTCCCCGGGCTGTCTAGAAGAAAGAGGCCGTTCCCGGGACAAGGCCGAATTAATCTGCTATCACTTGAGGAACCAACAATATTTTTTTTATCGTATTGTTTCATTTATTTTCATCGGTGAGTCTGGGCTAGACATTGGGAGTTAGTATGATTTATTTAGGTGATTAGAAACTAAATTATCTTCGCCTTACCTTTTTATCGAAGCAGTTTACTAAATGATTTCAATTCTTCAGATTTCAGTTCATCATATGTCTTCACGGTTAGATACGCAGAACCTCATTGGAAAGGTGTGGCGGCGTGGTGCCACATCTAGACGACATCCAAACTTAGGTCAAGGTTTTACGAATCAAATCTGGCAAAAGGGGCAGAATCTAAAACGTACATGTCCATGGTCATTTTGGTTTGACTATAATACGGATAACTGGCGAATACAGAAATTTGTACGATAAAAACGTAGTTGATATTGGTTGTTGTTATTTACAGTTCCAGTAATCTCCCACCCATGACTAATTTGATGCGCTTGCTATAAGGGTCTAGAATTTTAACGAGTCCTTTTGAAAGATTCCAGTTCCCTCTTTCATTAATGATGGTCAGTACGGAATTCCTTTGTCGACGGTGAAAAGTCACAGGGAAAGTAAAAGTCGTTTGCCTGTACAAAAGGGATATCACTAAATCCGCCATTGCCCATGAGACAAGGAATTGGAATCGGTTCAAAAGGACTAGGGATAATCCGAGGCCCCATTCTCAAAGTAATTTTCGAATGGTTCCACCCACCAAACTCGATGTAGGTGGAAGGAAAGAAAGAAATAAAAACAACTGATCATTACCTTCCAAGGATACTTGGATATGCCTCTCTCTCTCTCTCTCTCTCTCTCTCTCTTCTTTATATATATATATATATATATATATATATATATATATATATATATATATATATATATATATATATATATAATATATCAAAATCAAATAGAGAGAGAGAGAGAGAGAGAGAGAGAGAGAGAGAGAGAGAGAGAGAGAGAGAGAGGAAAGCTCAAGAATAATATTACGTATGAAAGAATTGATTAACACCATGGACATTAATATACATTCTTTCGATTTTATAAAAATTATAATTAGAACAATGGGAAGGATTAGAGGAAGACATAAACGTTACGTGCATGTAGTAAAATTATAATAATTCAACTGAGCAATGCGTTTCTTATTTCACCTAGAATAAATGTCAATAAATATAGATAATTATTACCTTTGATTTTGCATATACTGAACACACTGAGCTGAATTCTATCCTATTATACCAGCCCTTTATTCCGCTCTTATGTCTATGTTCCTTAACAGTTTTGAAACTGCATACAACGGCATGATATGTGTTATTTTAAATTATAATTACTATTACGATACAGATTTTGATTCTTATTAAAAAATTATATTCTGAATATACTATTGTATATATAGTAATATATATATATATAGGCTATAATATATATATATATATATATATATATATAATATATATATAAGTATATTATATGACTGTAAGGGTGTTCTGTAACAACAGATTCCATCTAATAAAAGGCTCCCATAAAAACAGACAAAATGTAAGAGAGAAAAAGTACTATATTTCAGATACTGCTGGCTCCTCTCTTCCGTATATGAATAGAAAGTTTACAAAAAGGTGGTATTTATACAAGAGATTCGTCCACAAGTAAGCCAATTTAGGTCACCCCGCTGATAAGATTATCAGCGGGGGTGACCTAAATTGGCTTACTTGTGGACGAATCTCTTGGTATAAATACCACCTTTTCTGTAAACTTTTCTCATTCATATACCTGAAGAGAGAGACAGCAGTCTCTGAAATATAGTACTTTTCTCTCTACATTTTGGTGTTTTTATGGGCTCCTTTTATTAGATATATATATATATATATATATATATATATATATATATATATATATATATATATATATATATATATATATATAATATATATATATAAGTGTGTATGACTTAGAAATTCCATACAGTTTACTTTTATTTAATATTTTTTTTCATCTACAAAACAAACATGCATCGTGGATGATGTAGAATTCATAACGAACCTAATTAGGTTTACCCCAAAGATTGGATTATACGGGCTGCAAAATTTATAAACTCTGTAACGTCAAGGAAAAGATAGCGATTCATGTACAACGAGTAAACCTCCATACAAGAAACAATGTTATCTTCCAACGGCACTACGCCGATAATCCTATAGTCAAGGGATAAATTATTTTCATCATCATCATGTCTGGAAAGAGCAGACTTTTAAACACATGATTGTGGTTAAAGGGAACGGCATTATATATGTTAATATACTTATGAGTCTGAGTTGAAATATATGGAATAAAATACAGAACCTAGAGAGAGAGAGAGAGAGAGAGAGAGAGAGAGAGAGAGAGAGAGAGAGAGAAACGTAGCCGCCTTACCATCAAAAGATAGCGCGCCCGGGAGAGTAGTTCCCATGTTGTTTTTTACTTTTTGCCGACCGTTTTGGTAGCGTAAAAGTTTGCTGACCGCAAAATACGGTTGTTTGGTTAAGAATGGCACATCTGTAACCACAGTGGCAAAAGGAAACTTTTATCACAGGTTTGATTGATGTACTCCATAATTTAATTTAAACCTGTTTTGGGGCCAGTTTAGGCAGCGCCCCCCTATTCAACGCACCTACAGCATAACTTGAAAATGACCATTCGGAGGTCCCTATCACACAAGCTCATGACTTAAGTTATCAAACCTTCTGTACTCGAGATGTAATACAAATCTCTGTATGCTCCCGGACTAGAATTTCCCTTTGCCTCTGCAGCTTATGAGCACCTTCAGACAAGCCAATCGCTCATACTACAGAGTTCTAGAGAAATGCAGACCCCAAGAGGGACAAAGAGGTTGAAATACGATGATAGTTCGGTTCCACTCTTAGTGATAAGGACCCGACAACTAAATGATAAATGATTAACAGAGCTGGAAACATTTATGAGAAAGAGAGCGCAGAACAAAAGTGGGTAAAGGAATGGCTGCAAAAATAATGACAGTCAGTATCCATAAGTGTAAAGGCAGAGTCAGGAAAGAAACAGGAAGAGGTATACATAAGTATTACTAGGACTGAGGGGAGGTTAAAGGCATCATGGCAGAGCAGATGTTAAAGGAATACGAAAACAAATTACTTCAATGGCAGGAAGGGAAAATGAAGAGCAACGTAAAAAACACTAACTCTGAAACGTAACATTCAAGAAAACCGTTAAAAAAGCATTCAGATTAAACATGCAAAGCACCAATCCTCAGTGGAGAATAGAGGGAAATGGATGATGAAGGGCAGGATCAAAAGAGAAGAGAAAATATATACAAGGGTGAAACGAATATTGTTCGTTTAAAACCCTCCTATGATGTTAGTTTTCTCCTATTGGGCTCAATATCTTTCACATAATATTTAGGAATGATTTTTCTCTGTAGAATATAATGCACCATCAGTGTGTGAGTATTAGATTCCCATGACGAATCTGCGAAAACAAGGTGAATACTATATCTCATTTGTATTATTCTTTACCTGGTCCTCTTAGCAACTTTGTTCTGACTGTGAAGTGTGTTACGGCATTTGAATTTTATTTGGCTAATATGGATGGAAAGTATTTGGACTTACAAGGAATTAGTTGTAAATAGTAAACGCTCAGCGTTTTTTTTTTTTTCTTTTTTTACTGGCTCCATGTGAAATACAGACTGCAAATGTGAAGTGAAGAATTGCTTTCGTAGCAAAACGTATAGATGGGATTTACTTTTTATTTTCCCGTCTAACGGTACATTAATTCGTTTGTCGTTTATATTGGTGGATATGGTCAAGCGACTGAATATGAAAACTCTCTCTCTCTCTCTCTCTCTCTCTCTCTCTCTCTCTCTCTCTCTCTCTCTCTACATAAATAATTACCCTATGGTCGTGATTTGTGAGTTTTTTTATGTATTAGGATTCAAAATGTGTTATTGACTTTTATTACATGGCCATGGCATCGCAGACGATCTTCTCTGCCTTCTCCTCTACATTACATATACCACACACTCTTCTTATATCTTAATTCTCCCTCCTTAGTAGTGATATTCCAGCAATCCATCTCACCATGCTCATCTCGGTCCTTTCCAACAGTCCCTTCTCTTCCCTCTTTAAGTGTCCAAGTTTCTGCCCCATATAACAGTATAGGCTTGATAACTGTCTTATAAATCTTCATGTTGAGATTTAATCGCATTTTCTGTTCTAAAAGAACTCTTATTATTTCAATCGAATTTCGCCATGCTTCTTCCACTCTCTGTCTCACTGCTTTCTCAGTATATCCTTCCTCCGTTATTATTGATCCCAAGTAGTTAAACTCATTGTTCTGCTTTAGTACTATGCATCTTCCACTTCAGTGTTTACTTATTCATGTCCTTCTCTACTACTAATTCATTAGCTCTGTCTTTCCAATGTTCACTTTCAATCCTGTCTTTTCTAGGGCTCCTTTCCATAACAAAAACCTTTCTTGCAATTCTTCTTCTGTCTGTTATAATGATTAAATCCTCGGAGAACATCAGTTCTCACAGTTCTTCGTTAACGACGAAGAACAAGAATGGATTCAGAGCTGGTCCCTGACAGAGGCAAACCTCCACAGGGAACGCCTCAGTCTCCCCATATTTTGTCTGTACAGTGGCTCTTGCTCCTTCATATCCCATCTTCACTAACATTACAAACTTCTCTGGTGCGCCTCTCTTTCTAAAACACCAATTGACTACTCTTCTTGGTACCCTGTAATATGCCTTTTTAAGATCCGCAAAACACATGTAAACTTTCCTGTTTCCTTCTAGATACTTCTCTTGGACTTGTCTTACCATAAGCATGGCATCCACTGCGTTCTTTCCTTTCATAAACCCAAACTGCTGCTCATACATGTCTATCAACTGTCAACCTTCCTTCTACTATTCTTTCTAGTATCTTGAATGCACGCTCCAAAAGTTTTACTCCTCTGTAGTTCATACAGATTAACATATATCCTTTTTGTTTATACATTTTAAAATCAACTATCGTTTCAGTGCCTTTCATTTTCCTCTACATCCCATATATTTTCCAATAGTGTGTGCACCCACTCTTTGCCTAGATTTCCCAATGCGTTAATCACCCACTTGACTTTCCTGCAGCTTTATTTACTTTTCCTATCTGTATAGCATTCTCAACCTCACTCTCCCTGATGTTTGCTGTTGGTCCTTCTACTGGAGGAACATTTGTCAGTTCGTCACTCTCATTCTCATCGTTTAATAGTTGTATAAGATGGTCTGTTCATCTTCTCTTGACTTCATCTTCCTTAATTAAGATATTTCCATTTTCATATTTATTAATTCCTACTTCTCCTATATCCTGCCTGTCTTTTCTTCTCATTTCTGCAATTCTGTAGATCATCTTTTCTCTCCCAGGTGTTCCCATCATCTCATCCATTATCTCCTGGCTTCTCCCTTTGCAATTGCTATCACTCTCTTTGTTCCCCTTCATTTCCGTCTATACTCCTCTCTTGTTTGGTAGTTATGTTTTCCAACCATCTTCTGGCTATACTCTTTTCCTTCACAGCTATTTCAACCTCTTCATTCCACTACCATGTTTCTTTTTCCTCTTGCTGCTTACCACTTGTCCTCCCACACACCTCTGCTGGTGGTGGTACCACAACCTCTTTTATAGCGCCCCATATCTCCTCCGGTGAATCTGACATTCCACTTACATATTTCTCTCCTCTGGTTCTTTTCACTTCTAAACTCTTTTTCCTTCAGCTTCCAAGTTTTAATCGTCCTATTCCATATTGGGTTTTTCTTTTCATTATTGCTTTCAACTTAAACTACCATTACCAGTTTATGCTGAGCTACAACATATTCATTTGGAATAACCTTACAGTCAATAATGAATTTTTTTCTTCCTTCCTAATAAAAACAATCAAATTGTGTCTCATTTTGTCCACTTTTCTATGTAACCAGATGACTTCTATTCTCAACCTGTGCGTTCAAGACTACCAGATACACACACACACACACACATATATATATATATATATAATATATATATATATATATATATATATATATATATATATATATGTGTGTGTGTGTGTGTGTGTGTGTGTGTGTGTGTGTGTGTTGTGTGCGTACATAATGTGACAGGAGATATGATTCTAATTTATCTCGCCTCTCAAGAACATTGTTTTTAAAGAGCTTAAAATAAAGTGAAATCTTTTTATGACACTAACAGTCATTCATGAAGAAATTGCTTCCTCTCTAAATCTCTAGTTATTATTCTCTTGGTTGGTCTTTATTCCTTATCGCTAAACCTGTGACCATGTCAACCCTAATTACAAGTATACTTTAACCTCCACTCCATTAGAGCCTATCCCCTTACGTGGTTGCATACTTAGTCCAGTATTTTCCAGTGCCAATTTCCCAATTTAGCGGCCCCCCCACCTCCCCATCCTCTTCCTATTCATTGGCACATCTGCAAGGACTCATCTCTTAGGAATAAGATTAAGTGCCACGAATCTGTGGTTTTATCAGTCTCGTAACTCTTCTCTTTTGCTACTAATTTTCCGTTTCCATTCGTAATTATTTTATAGATCTGATTTGTTTTTAATTTGTATTTACAGCCGAGGAATCTTGACATCATCTCACCTTCGAAGCCTTTTTTGCGTTAATTTTTGCCAAATAATGGTAAGCATTCTGCATTGCAGATGGAGTTTTCTCACTGTGGATCCTTTGCTTCGAGTGTGCTTTATTGCTGTGTCCAATCACTGCAATCTAATCTTTCGTGCCCTTTAGTGAAATTTCGGCACCTGAATTATCAATTTTCTTCTTAGTTTTGTGTTCTGGCAGCACCCCATATTCCTGTCTAAATTATTCCCCATCTTCCGATTATGCTATTGTGAATATTTGTGATTTCAGTTATACTAAGACTTTATTTCAAATCCTCTGTCAAGTAAGGCCCCAAGCTCATTTGCCTTTCTTCTTATGCTCTACTAGACCTGCATTTTTAGAAAGTTCCATCCCCTTTCTTTACAAACAAACAAAAAAAGAATATATATATATATATATATATATATATATATATATATATATATATATATATATATATATATATATATATATATATATTATATATATATATATATATATATATATATATATATATATATATATATATACTATATATATATATATATATATATATATATATGCATGGGTGTGTGTGTGTGTGTGTATGCGTGTGTACGCGATTGCCCTTGTATATGTTTGTGTCTGTCCTGTACTTAATACAACACTGCTTCGGGAATAGTGAGGGCAAGTGCATTAGTAAGTGAAAGGTCTGAATAGTTCTAAAAGCTGAACAATTTTAGAGCAATTGAGAACAAGAATAAAGTAATGAGGGCAAAGGAAGATATAATGGATGATGGATGAATGATTGGGGAGTGATTTTGAGCATCTCTCTAAGCCGAGATGAGAAATTCTGAAGTGACTTTTGAAGCGACTTGAATTTTAGGGGGATGGAATAACTATGTTAATGTGAATAAAAAGAAAGTTTTAAGTTGCTGAAATAAAATGCTTGGACAGAGTAATTGGCATGAGATGAATGCATGGGATATGAAATATGGAGACATGCAGAGGATGTAATAAAAATGCTAACATTCTTGAACGACTGTTAGGGTGTTTTGAGATATTTTGGTCATTCGCAAAAACTGGATGATTTTTAGTCATCAAAAAATAATAGAAGGCGGAAGATCTAAGAAAGGGAGACAAAGGAAGTACTTTGCAAGCATATGAGAGCGCACACGTCATAAGTGACACGGGCAATATGTGTATTTAGTTGATTGATCCATGGCCAGGATTACAATCGCCTTTGTTCTCATGTTTTTCCTGTATGAAGAAACCTGTTTTTTTTTTTTCTTATTTCGTTTCGTAATACTGAATTTTCTCTTCCTCGCATTTTATCAAGGTTCTTCCGTTTCTTTAGGATTTGTATCTCTTGTGCTGCAGCACCACCTGCCACCTCTTTAAGGCACCGGTAGACATCGTTAGATGGCGCGCTCGCTTGAAACTTCCCTAAATAACACAAAAGCATCTCATTACTGGAACATCTTGTCTTTTGGTGCTTTCATGCAACACTATCCTTCCCTCGAGATATCACGAGTTTCCTGACATCAAACTCTCTCTCTCTCTCTCTCTCTCTCTCTCTCTCTCTCTCTCTCTCTCTCCACGTTAAAAAAATTCTTTTGAAAATCTTTCACTGTGTTTTTATTTATTCTGTTAACAGTTGTGATAATAAAATCCCTTCTGTTCCCTATTAGCTTTACTTTCTCATTTTTTAAAGAAAATTAATGACTTAAATCAGTCATTTTTTTAGAGAAAAGTACTAAATAATTCTGTGTTATAAGTAATGATAAGCTTATGGTTCAAAAACAATTTTTATATATGTAAAAGGCCCGTGCAGTATAGGCGTACATTTTGGATGTTTGTGTTATAACTATTTGTTCCATCTTGCTATTAATATATAACTAAAATACTGTTAATGTGGATATAACCTCAAAAGGCCATCCAAAGTTATATAGCACGGCTCTTAAGTGAATAAAGTGTTTTGAAAGGCCCCAAGCCTAGCAAGCTACAGTTCTCCGGCAATAAAATATTGTTGGCTGTTCATTTTATATTCCAATCAATTCCGCGTATCATGTATAAATCGGTATTACCATTGCTCGCATTTGCTAGTTCCCATGTCCATATCATACCCATACCCATATCTGTTCCATACCCATTCCTATACCCATACCCATATATGTTCCATACTCATACCTATACCCATACCCATATCCGTCCGATACCTATAACCATACCCCTAACATACCCGTACTGATACCCATACCCATATCCGTACCATACCCATAACTATACCCACACCTATACCTGCACTGATAAGTCTGTACTTATCCCTATACCTATACCCATACTCACACCAATATCCATTCCATACCCATATCCATAACCATACCTTCCGGTTATAAACAAACAGCTGACCATATTGTTGTAGGAGCAGGAGCAGCTGTCATTGCTGATGCCATTGGCAGTTCCGGACCATCACCATTAGTGCCTGTTGTTGTTCTAGCATTACCAGCTGAATTCATTTCGAAACGTTTAAAATTTCTGGACAGTCTTCAGCTCCAAAGCATTCCTGGTGTGATGCACATTAGGTTATAACATCTTGAATTCATAAAGACTTCAAGATCTGTAAAGTCGTCTGCAGCTCAGTAACCTCAGGTTCTCTTTTCCTCATTATTAGCTCGTACCTGTATGATACTCGGTAGGACTTTACCAGAAAATAAACAATTCAGGTCCAAAATCTCAAAAAGGTGGAGGTCAGGAATACGTTGGTGAATAAAACACTTTTATTACAATAACTCAAATTAAAACTGCAAAATGACTCCCATTGAAAACTGAATTGCAGCGTCAACAAATCACATAAAAAGAGAAAAAAGATAATAAGGGTTTCAAAACACATCAAATAGATCTTACCCTTTTCTTTGGAGTTAGGAGGCCCTGTAACGATCCCAGGATGATAGTAGGCTGAAGGCGAGGGTACACAGGACGCTCGGCAGGGCCCAGAAGTAATGCTTGGCATAAAGATGACTGTGCCACCCACAATCAGTCAATAAAGGTAATGTTGCCGACACGGCACTTGCCTCATAGGGTTGCAAAGTAGTTTGCACCAACAGCAGGTCTCCAAACAAGCAGAGGGGGATGTAAATCTACAGTATATGCCTTCATAAGCAAAAAAGTGGTAAAATATCCTCTAAAGAGGGAACGTTGTGCATTGAAACTAGAGGCAACACATAAAGTCTCCACGTTACTTGTGAGTGGAGTCGGCAGTGATTGACATACGGCAAGACCAACACCTACTAGCTTGGAAATAGAACCATTCTTGCATGGGTGATGTATCTATTGACACGAAACAATCAGGCTTCAAGAGCCAAAAGACAAGCATAAAACAAAATTAAACAAACTAGAAAAACTAATAAATTAACTTTACTATAAATAAATGGGTATGCACAAAAAATTTATTTACTTTACTTTCATTACACTTCCCCAACAACAACCAAAAAAAATACTGTAATTTTTTTTAGTTAAACTTAATTTGGTTACTCTATAGAATTAAATCTATAAATGGAAAGCCTAAAAAAAACCCATATCACAATAAAAAAGAAATATTAAAACTAATGTTTGCATCTCTTGGAATGAACGAGACGTGACATCTGGAATTACACGGCCTCTCCCAGGCACATGCTCTATTTATAATAAAAAAAATCCCATCATATAATCATTATATATTTTCTTTAAGCCACTGGCTAACACCAAGGGATTATGATCAGTATAAACTGGAATCGAGTAATAAGTAGAACTCAAATAAATTTCAAAATGATTAATGATGCTTACTTGACACAGAGCCTCTTTTTCAGTCTTAGGGTATTTACTCTGTATTCGTCAATTTCCTCGAGAAGTAAACTGCAGGGAAAAGGTTACCATCATGATCTTCTTGCAGGAGTACAGTGCCAAGTCCAGTATCGCTTGCGTCTTCACCTTACCTGAAAGTAATGCCAAAGTTTGGAGAACAGTGGCTTTCAGCTTCTCAGTAGATGCCTGACACTCATCAGTCCAGATAAGTTTCACGTCCATCTTCAATAAATTCGTAAAGGGAATGGCAATGTCAGAAAAATTTCGAATAAATAGACGATAGTAGCCGACCATCCAATAAACTGTCTAAATTTTTCTTCAATTACGAGGAATCTGGAAGTTAGACAGCCTCTAGGTTTGCATTTTGGGAACGATATTGCCAGCCCACTGCGTGCCAGAGGTAAACAATTTTATCCTGGGATAAAATCGCTCTTTCTTAAATTTACTAGACCGACCTCTAGTAATACTTTAAACAATACTTCTAATCTTTGGTGTGTTTCCTAGTCATCACTAAATATTATCAAGTCGTCTATGTAAACGACATATACTTTAAGTCTTGGGTTATGATATTCATCAGCCCTTGGAAGATGGTGGCTGCATTATAAAAGAAATCCTCTGTCATGGAGGCTTAAATCTCTTCCTGTATTCAAAGCAGAGGCGATGTTGACCGCCCCCGTTTTTGACTAACACAACAGGAGAACTCTATGGACTAAAATTGGGTACAATCAATTCATTTTTCAACATGTACTTTACCCCTTCTTTCACAATGTCCCTCTTTACGGGACTGAGCTCGTAAGGACATGCCTTAACTAGTCTAGCCTCTCCGATATCGATGTCATCTTCCACGACAATGGAGTGTCCTTGAACAAATCCTTATGTTTACTAATTAGTAAAGAGGATTTTTCCTCGACAAATTTAAATTTAAAAGGATAATTATTTAAGAATTCTAAGTCACTACACAAAGTATCATGATTAACGGGTAATTATCAGCAAGTACAGTATCTACCTATACATTAATTAAATAAACAGGATCCGTATCTACAACCTTTACAGCATCTAAATTTCTACTTATAAATGGTTTTGACATGTTAATATTACATACTCTTGGTTTACGTCTTTTACCAGATGTTTCATTGATATCATTAACACCTTTACACTATTCAAGAATTCTCCAAGGTCCCGAAGACTGTGCCCGTAGCGGATTACCTAGAATGAACAGCAACACTAAAACTTGACCTTCAGGATTAAAAGGCCGTTTTAGAGTGTCAGTGTCATTTTTGGTTTTCATGACTACCTGATTTTTACATATATTCTCCTTTACAGAATCCAAGCTTTTGGCAATTTACATTGAATTCATGAGTTTCTCCTTCCAAATGTTCTCTGAAAACCTCCAAAGGACCATGTACACAATGGAGGAAAAAAAACTCAAAAGGAGAGAAACGCAAATCCTCATTTGGTACCGAACAAATGGAAAATAAAGCAATTGGGCTTTCCTTATCCCATTCCTTCCCTGTTTCAAAACAGAAGTTTTTCAATTCTGATTTCAACGTCTGGTGAAATCATTCCAGTTAGCCTTGACTCTCTGGGTAATGAGTAGAGGTCACGTGACAAATGTCTAATTCACTCATTTTCTTCTTAAAGAAACAGCTTGCAAAATTAGTTCGTCAATCGGACGTATGCCAACACTTTGTGAGGAAACCAATCAAACCCTCCAAGCCCTTTTAATCATGACACTTCACAGAGGGACAGTCTGAGGAAAGCATGTCATTCTATTAATTATAGTTACAAATATGCATTTCCCCAGCGTGTCCGCAGGAGAGTGACCACTACATCTATGACCACCTCTCTAAAAGGCTCCCCATCTGAGGGATTGGGATGACGGGGCTTTCGGTATCTTTTGATTAGGCTTCCCGACCAATTGACAAGCCCTACATGAATGTATAAATCGTTTTAAGTCAGAACGCATTCGAGGCCAAAAGAAATATCGTGTTTTTTTCATAGTTTTTATACCCTAAAGTGTCCCGCAAGATTGCTTTCATAAGCCAAGTATAAAATCTTATTCCGATAATTATCAGGAATTACTAACCGTCGGATTACCTGTATGTGGTCAGCAGGTGCATTTGATGACCTGCTAACCCTGTAGAGTAGGCCATCTAATTTGCAAAATGCCGGACTACATAAATCATCATGATTATTATTAATATCAACATATCCAAATTCATTGTGTTAGGCTTCTTTAAGTGCCAAAAGATTCCATTTCGCATCCCGTAAGTCAATAAGGTTATCATTAAGGTTAGTCTCACAGAGACAGTTAGAATACCTACAACTGCCAGAGTAACCTCACTATCAAAATACTTAGTCTCTAATAACATTTTTATAATGGGTAAGAGTTGACTGTATTCGAAAACCCACTTAGAATAACAAATTCATTATTCTTAATTGCAAAATCAGTGGGGACCGACCTCGGTAGTATTAATGATTGGGCGGCACCAGTATCTCTCAAAACCTTCATTTAATGTCCATTCCTTTTTGTCCACTTGGTGAAAATTGTTCTGTCTATGATATACCTTTCAAATTTTAGACACTGAGACTCCTGCTCAACAGGCTTTTCTGCTGCTCCAGCATTGGCAGGCTCCTGATTTCTATCTAAATATTTTCTTCTAGCGAAACATTTCGCTTCGATGTGACCTTATCGATTACACCAGAAATAAACTATATGTGAATCCGAAGCCTTTCTACTATCATTTCCAATATACCACTTCGTTGGCAGCTGAAACTACCATTCTCATTACTACTGTTATTACTGCCACTATTATTATTATTATTATTATTATTATTATTATTATTATTATTATTGTTGTTGTTGTGGTTGTTGTTGTTAAAAATGATTGCTGCTTCAGCACTATTAATCTTGTAGAGAGTCTTCTCTATTTTTCTGATGACGGCTTTCTCGTTGTTGCTTATACTGGCGAGCAACGCACCAAAGGGCATTTGGTTTATTATTGCTTATACAATTCTCTCTCTCTCTCTCTCTCTCTCTCTCTCTCTCTCTCTCTCTCTCTCTCTCTCCAACGCGACGTTTCCTCCTGATCCACAGGACATTATCAAGCGATGACTGCTAAGGGATTGAATTCGAGTGGCGAGTCCTTCTTCTTAAATCGAGTACGGTATAGAGAACCTCTCCGGCAGGTCAAGTTTTCATTGGTTCCCGGGAAGGTGACTCATACGGCGAGCGTTTACGAGTCTTGCAGACCTTTTCAGGCGGGGGGTATCACTGGGAGCCTCTTGATTGGCTTCTACCTGAGTGACGTCATCCCTGGTATTACTCTGATAATATGCTTCACGTCCGGTGTTTGTTTCATGCGCTGTGGTACTTTCGTTTGGGGGGGGGAGGGGCAAGGGGCGTGGTCCTCCTCACACACGTCGGTATCAGGAACACTTCCTGTGTGGTATTAAGGGGAGGCTTTTGCTTGAGTATAAGCAGCGTTTCTAGGAGGCACAGACGTCGCGGGTCAGGGGCTCTCCCGATGATTTTGACATTCCTGATGATGTCGTCTCTTGTGATGTCTTGTTGGTGTACTACAAGGGCGCGCTGCCTAATGGCGCCCTCCTGGGCGTGGCAGGAGATCCTTTTTAGACAGGTGCATTGTCGTCATGACGATGTAAATCCCAGGGCATCCTTGGGCGGGGCATACGTATCGGTAGACAACGTTGGACTGCTTTAGGGGGTCTCCTACGGGCGGGGAGGGGTTGTTCTTCGTCAGGAGGTCCTTCGTACGCCGACTCTTATAGTAAATAATAAGGGACACTCTCTCCCCTTCCTTCATAGGGCGGACGTGTTCCTCTATTACTTTCTTCATGGCTGCTTCGTCCTCCTTGTATTGGTGGTGCATGAAGGCTTATTAGAAAAGTTTTATATCCTCCGGGGGTGGGATGTTCCTTCTCTCTTCCTCCGTCATGTACCACTTGTCAAGGACGGCTCGTGTTTCTCGGTTTACGAGTTTATTTGAGTACCCATTATCAATCAGCATCTGGGATAATCGGTCGAGTTCGAGGTGCGTGTCCTGCCACGTATTAATCACTTATTATTATTATTATTATTATTATTATTATTATTATTATTATTATTATTATTATTATTATTATTATTATTATTATCATCAGAGCCCGAGTTTTCACATTCAATAAGTCTATTATAGTTTCTGAAAACCACCCTCCATCCATTATTTCAGGGAGAGAACTTTAAAGCATTATTGATATTATTACCCAAACTTCAGGTACTCATCTGCTTATGAGCTAACGAGTACTCATCAGCAGCTATAGCTAATTTCTCGAGCGAGTTAAGCTTTAACTCTTTTAAATGTCTTTCCAAATCCCTAGCTACTATTCCTTTAAATTATTCTACCAAAAACATATAATTAATTTCGTCAAAATTCACAATTTCCTTTGATTTAAGACACTCTTCAAAGAACTGTTCCTTGTGCCTAGCAAACTCTACAAATGTCATAATCACTAGATAAGTCCTCACTTAATTAATTGATGAATTGTACACTCTCTGAGGCTTACCTTTAAGACAACAATCAACCATAGTGGTCCACATGTCTTGAGGGTAATTTAATTTACGTGCTATTGTAACTTAGTTGTCATTAATTTCTAGTTATTATTTAAGTTTTTACATTTTAATAAGGGAATATCTTTATCGTTCTAATTACGATATGTGTGTTGTTGACGTAGGCACGTAGTTAAGTGGAAATAAATGTATATATTAGATACTTTAATCATAATTTTCTTTAGATGTAGTATATGGATTACTTAATGTAAAGATGAGGGTGATCAATGGTAACAATTAATGTTTGATTAAAAAGGTTTTTTCTAAGTTTTAAGGTGTAGGGTACGATAAGGTTTATACTAAGGAAAGATATAGTCAGTAATCCGGTTATTCTGTAATTAAAGGCTAATAATCACGCTTCATTGATTTTGCCGTGTTTGTTTGCGCAGGGGAGTCTTGTTATAGTCTTCTCTGTGTCGATCGGTGTGGGTCTATGAATTGGACACTATGGTGATCAGTATTAAGTGTGGAAAAGGCTATGGTCTTGAAACAATATAATAATCAGAATACGACTTATAAATTCCTATACAGAGGTATCAACATTAATCGCATCTGTCTGTGTGCTCGATTTATTTACCATAAATCCGACAATAGGGTGCCTATTCAGCTCTGAGTTGGAAGGCTGCCTAAATT
Source organism: Macrobrachium nipponense (assembly GCF_015104395.2). NCBI lineage: Eukaryota > Metazoa > Arthropoda > Malacostraca > Decapoda > Palaemonidae > Macrobrachium > Macrobrachium nipponense. The sequence goes on along the minus strand of NC_061087.1, from coordinate 67,145,391 downwards.
ACAGATGGATCCCCGGGTAATCAATACAATTTCATAAGCAATGATGGTGTTCTATTAATGCTTAATCACAATTATTATTATTATTATTATTATTATTATTATTATTATTATTATTATTATTATATTATTATTATTATTCTTATTATTATTATTATTATTATTATATTATTATTATTATTATTATTATTACAATATACTGTTCAGGAGATGAACCCTGTTCATATGGAACAAGCTCACAGGGGTCATTGACTTGAAATTCAAGCTTCCAAATAATATGGTGTTGATTAGGAAGATGTAAGTGAAGATAAAGGGAAATACAGAAAAAAAGAGATCTCGCTTATTAGTATTAAGAAAAAATGGGAAAATTAGAATAATTGCAAAGTTATATAAACAAAACTCTGATTAAAATTGGACAATCTGCTGGAGCATCTAGTTGTCACTTACTAATTGTGATGATCCCCTTTTCTTTATGAAATATGCATTGTCCCTTCATGTACGGTTGTTAATTGCATTTCCAAGTTCATGTGAACAAACAAGCTGGTAGTATGTGCTAACTGGTATAAGGGATTAATACGAAAATACGTATTATTCCGTTTACAGAAATTGCATAAATTGATGGGGATTCACGACATATGGAAAAGTGAACTTCCGTCCCAAAGCTTTTGATATCATAGCATAAATTTAAGAGAGAGAGAGAGAGAGAGAGAGAGAGAGAGAGAGAGAAGAGAGAGAGAGAGAGAGAGAGAGAGAGATAGCAAAACAAAAAATAAAATTATAAAATAAAATAAAAAGTAAAACCAATGAAAGTATGACAGAAATCCTAAAATGATTATGTGAAATAACATGCCTGGGAAGTAAATAAATAATAATAATAATATTAATAATATATAATAATAATAATAATAATAATAATAATGAATAATAAAATAATAATAATAATAATGAATAAATAATAATAATCAATATAATAATAATAATAATATAATATACATATAATAATAATAATAATAATAATAATAATAATATAATTAATAATAAATATAATAATAATAATAATGATAATAATAATAATAATAATAATAATAATCAATAATAATAATAACATAATAATAATAATAATAATAATAATAAGGGAGCATACCTTTTCTGAGAGCAGTACCTTGTGCACATCACTTGGATACTATAATAAAAATACCAGCACTAGACAAACTGCTTCATTGTTCCCTCAAACGATTTCGAATGATGGATTTGGTTCACTGACCTTGGATCCTTCGCTTTTTTCAAATGACCGAACAATCTCAATACACTGATCAATCGTTGTACTATCTCAGCTTGGGTAAGGAATGAGAACAGTCTTCCAAGGAGAATGGTAAAAAATTTTATTCAAAAAAATATTTTTTTATTTATTTTCAAAGGTTATTCATATTCGCTAACTAAGTATGAACAAAGCTAACCATATCTCTTATATCGCTAAAGAGGTAACCTTCCTGACATCTTGTCAAGATAATCATATTTTTTTTATAACTATCTTAATGTTAACAGTGTTAGGAGCCTGGCTATTTGAAAGCAGACCTTGAAGACCTCCGAAAGCAATAATTGTTGATGATGACTTTTCTCATGACACATGATTAAAACTATTGCCTCCATCTTAGAAAACCAGCAAAACTTGGGGTGAAATCAGTGGCAACAGAATATTAGCCATGAATTCAGTACTTTGTTCATCTCACATTCTTAAGTCTAACTTACTTTATACAGAAGGGCAGTACAGCTTAACTCTCAGGGGAGTGCTATAGCTAAGCATTGTTGGGAAAATGACCATAGGGTGGATTTTAAAAACTGTAGGCTTATATACAAAAGCAATAAAATTAGTCACAGGAGGGTAGTAGAAGGAGCACTCATCAGAGAGATTAAAGTAATAGAAGGAAACAAAGGTTTTACCTCAGAAAATTCCATAAGCCGAGCTTTGATATTATAAGAAGCTAAGATTTACCCTGCTGACCTGGAGATTAGGTTTTCTTCCCAACAGACTTTTGGTGACCACTCCCTTACCACAGGGGTTAATCCCATTGGCAATCAGCTCAGGATATTAGAGCGACAAGAGGGGATCCGCAACTCTCAAGGAAACCAGAACAGCCATCACATAAATGACAGCTCAACGAGAAGAAGTTCCAGAAGATCTGGTTTATAAGTGAATATTTGAAGAACAAAGTGTGTCCAAAAACACTATTTATCCCTGTGCGTTACTTAAAGCATCAGTATTCAGCCTAGAATTGATACTACGTCTTTTCTGACATCGGCGGAATGTGGAGGTATGAATAAAGAGGTACGTTTAAAAACTATACAAATTACAGAGTTAGTTGTATTTTGAAGGTTTATCGCTTCGCACCACTTCATTTCCTTCATAAATAGTTTATCTAGATTGATTCAATGTTTTTTCATTAATAAAACTTAAAAAAAAAAAAAATCACCACAATCAAGGAGACCAGGTACAACAGCGAATGCATATATCCCAAGTTTCATTATCTGATAACACTCTTCTAGTTCAAACGTTTTACCTTACTGGTTTCCTTTTCCTATCTAATCCGACATCAGCCATAACACTGACCCGCAGATACGTTGCAATTAAACCATTTCAGTTTCTTCACCATACTTGAAAAAAAATTAATAGCGTTATTTTTCTTAGTACCATCATTCTTTGGTATGCATAACGATGTGTGTGTGTGTGTGTGTGTAGCTTTCTTTAGTAACATATAACATTTTTCTTTTAAAGCACAGTAACAATTGTGTTTCTCAGTCATTCCCTTGGAACCTCTCCTCCTTTCAGGCATATTTTATTCCCCGTCCTAAAGTCCTGTCAGCATTTAGTTATCCTCTTCTGGCATCCTGAACAGTCACTTCAACAAGTATTCTCAAATTTACATAAGCCCTTCCTCTCTTACAATAATCAGCTCTCACACTACATTCAACAGTTATTCAGGATAATCCATCATTTTACCAGGAGCCACATTCCTAAGAAATATTATTTTCTAGTATACGTCTAACATAAATGGAGGGTAATCGTCAGTCAAACAATGAAGTTTATATCAAATTTACATTATTATGACAGCTAAACTAACTGAACGGATGATATTACAAAGACTTATTGAAAGCCCCCTACTCCTATTGTAGTTGTGTGAAATGCAAACGTTAAACTGAGTAATCGAAAGTATTACAGTGAAAGCCGCCGCAGTTGATAAGGGAATTTACTTGTAACCGTTCTCATTGTTATTGCAGATTGAAAGTCTGACGTATTTCGTTTCATATATCATATTTTGCCTCATAACCTAGATATATCGTTTTCATAGCATTTACGCATTTTTGGATGGTTATTTTCATATATATCTATTCATTTTTCTCGCATGGTCTGTCGTCATAGTAATTTCTTAGACATCGTTGTGATTAAGACTGACAATAGGAGTGAAAAAGAGGACTGATTGTTTCATTTATACGCGTTTTTCTTTTGGAATTGAGAGAAACACCTCGAATTGTGACAATCATTACCAGCCAGGAGAACAACTAGAATGTATACCTATGTGATACGATCGTATCTCTGAGGCACATCGCTGCTTTGCATATTCACAGGTATTGAAAATGGCTTCGGTATTGAACATTACATTGTTCCTATCGTCGACGTTCTCTTAGTTGCTTCATTTACGTGTATTTTTTGTATTATGAGAGACAGTACCATTTTTTACAGATATAACATAAAACAGCACCAGAAATTTCAGTTTTTGTGTATTAATAACATCGTTAGAGTTGAATACCTTAAACTTCCACTGGTGAAAAGGAGCAACTATAGCGGGGAAAATGCGCAGCATTCCTAGTTTCATGGGAATATGCTAGTACTATATAAACGTTTTTCGATTGGAGATGATAACTGCACGAATGCAATAATGAAATTAAATGTATTCGCAACATCCCTAGACCGCAGCAAAATCTGATACTTTAATGTTAGTACACGTGCAGTCGCAAGAGTTGTAAGGAAGGGATATGTTCAGATACGACCGGAAGGCTAGTAAAAAAAAAAAAAGTTGTCGATTTGGAATTAACACCGGTTAAAAGGTTGAAAATTTGAAGATTCAGAACATAATGTAGAAAACGATACAGAGAAATTATCTAAATCAAATGAAACAGGTGGTATAATGGGAGAGCCTTCTCATAAAGATGGTGCCAGATTGTGTGCAGTGTAGAGTCTGCAGGACCCGGATGCATCAAAGGCTGTTAGCCAGTCTCCCATGAAAGTTGAAAAAAACGTCTGAAACAATATAAGCTTCCAGCTAAGGATTTATCACTAGTTTTATCGCAGATAATTTCAGAAGTATAGGATTTATTTAGAAAAAATGACATTACAAAGAATATTTCAAAATGAAGCCAAGCGTTTATTTTTTTTTCGAAAAGCAAGTTGAAAACGAATGTGGTTTGTGATATTTTTCTATATATATTCATAAAATATAAGGGAAATTATTTCGAAAAAGGCTTGTGAAGTTCAAGAAATAGAATTCATTACGAAAAATTATCTGTATTAAAGGAAATGTACCTGTTATTGCCTTAAACTTATCAATTAATCCAGGGATATTTTTGCATATCCCGGGAAATCCCGGGATAAAATTAAGTACAACAATAAGGACAGATTTGACTGCAGGAAGGTTGTGGACTTGTTGTTTTGTTTTTATATTTATATATACTGTACATACAAACATTTTCTGTCCTTATCTGTATGATAATAATGATAGATGTCTAGATAATGTCACTGGTTTGATAATTATTTAAAATACTATATTTTGAGTGAATCATATTTTCCTAATAACAGCATCTTTTAGTTGCAAAACCGTCAGTTGCAACATTTTTGCAAGTTAAGGCCTGTCAAATAAATCCTTGGAGGGAAGATAAAGCGTCTACTATACACACACGCACGCACACACACACACACACACACACACACACACACACACACATATATATATATATATATTATATTATATTTATATATATACTATATCAATATATATATATATATATAGATATATATATGTATATATTTATAATATAATATTATTATTAATATATATACATATCTGTATAATATATATATAATATATATATATAATAATATATATATATAATATATTATATATATATGTATACACAAAGGACACACATCTATATACTTATTATATAATTATAATCTATAATATATATCTATATAATATATATATATTATATATATATATATATTTATATACTATAGATATATATATATAGTCCTATATAATATATGATAATTTATATGTATATATTATATTTATATGATATATATTATATATATAAATATATAATAATAATATTATATGTGTATATACTTATCTATATATATATATATATATATAATATATCTATCGTATATAGATATACAGCTACATATAATATATATCTATATTATATAATTATTATAATATATATATCTATAGATAATAATAAAATATATAATATCTATATATATATATATGTATATGTATATATATATATATATTCTATTATATATATATCATATATATACTATATATATATATATATGTGTATATGTCATATATATATATATGCTATATATATAAGTCCTTATATATATAGATCTATATATATATAGATATATATATATATATATATATATATACTATATATATCTATATATATATATATATGTAGGAATAGGGTTTTTGATTAAAATTATATTGTTCGTGCATTCTCTGTAACCTGTGGAATGTGGAGGACAGTGCAGAGATAACGACCTGAGAGTAGCTGATCAATGAGTTTCTAGGGGATGGCGTGAGATAAAAGTGCTTAGTTCAGGAAGTCAATGTACGACAGTTTATGAACTCTTCCCAAAGTGCCTTTGTGAAACTAGATGCAGCTAGAACCGTGAGGCGCTAGCGAACTGTGTGTTCGTATGTGCGTGTGCGCCTCTTTCTGTTAAAAGCGTTCATACCCAAACCTATGGGAGGGATTTTGACAGAGGGCTTCGAGTCATAGGCAAAGATGCCGTGGCATTCGCTGGGGGAGTTTTTTGTGACATAGTGTTTAGTGTCCGGTTGGGAATGGGTAAGTGTTACCTTTACTTTAGCCAAAGGGGTGGCTTGTTTGATATCTTGTAAGATGTTCCATTTTATTAACTTTGTCTTTAAAATTGTGTGTGTACTTACCGGGATGTGTTCTGTATCTTTGGCAGACGGTTCTGGAAATACCGGGGAACTAAAGAGTTCCCAGGACTTTTGGGTGACTTGACAATGAGTTGTTTTAAGTTAGTCTGTAAGACTGGATTACTTAGTTAATTGATTTAGTTATTGTAAATAAACGTTATGTTATGATGCAACTCTCTCATTTTCATTACCTGTTAGAATGGAGAAAGAGGTGGGATGAGAGAGAGAGAGAGAGAGAGGAGAGAGAGAGAGAGAGAGAGAGTGAGAGATGGGGTGATTGCCGGGAGAGAGAGAGAGAGAAAGAGCCTGAGTGTGTAATGGAGTTATGGGGTCTGCCTTCCGTTTCGTGTCCACGCTTACCTTATGAATGACTGGAGGGATAATTCCCCCATGTTTATAGTGGTGGCAGACGGTTAAAGAGGGGATATGAAAGTTTTCTTGCTTTTCTATGCCTAGGAACGTCAATGTAGAGATGGTTGGCCAGTTAGAAAAAGGGGTAGAGAGAAAATGTCCGTTCGTGGGATGGGGGGATGAGGAAAGATTTTCTATTAGGGTCATCAAATTTGCCCGTACCGAGATTCTTCAGGGTGGGAGTCGTGAGACAAGCAACTCAGTCTAGTTCATGAGTGAGTGTTGCTAGGGGTCATCTCACCGGTCGCGTTTGTATTGTGCCGACGAGATTTACATATTCTACGAAGAATTTCGAGTTTTTTTTCCCATTATGGAGTGGTGAGTGTTAAACTATTGTTTTAAAGGAGTGGGTTTTTGTTTAAATATTTCAGGGTTATGGGATTGGTTCAAGAGGTCAATAATTTTTCTTGTCTTTGCCCCATAGTGACGTGTTTTCTTTATTTGCACGTGTTTGTAATAGACGTATGCATTCGTCTTTGTTTAAAACATAGGAGTGTATTTTTCTATGCATGGAAACTGTGCTTAGATAAGCATATCTGGCTTAGAGACAGAGCGGCCACAATTTTACGGGGTCAGCATATTGCAAGGGGAGTATGGCCTGCCTCGGGGGGATAGTAGCATGGAAGGTACCACTAGCCTCACTCGAGAGATAGTGCAGGGGAGGGTATTGCGAGATGGGGATACTGCTGGTATGCCTCGGGCTGTTCTGCCGCTCGACTGAGGGGTTGTTCTCAGGGGGGGAGAAATTTTTTTTTTCTCAGTGTGGGTGAACTCCCCCTTTTCCTTTTTGTTTCTTTGTGTTGGGAGATGGATTTGGCCTTGGCATTGAATGCTAAGATATCAGCTGATTGATTAGTTGATGAAGTGAAATGCCCGTAGAGTCTTTTTTTTAAGAAAAGATTTTTTTTTTTCTCTCTCTCTTGGACGAAGAGAAAAGGAAATAAAAAGAGATTTTTCTTTTCCGAAAATGAGGGGAAAAGTAGTTAACATGCACGGGATGTGTTATATGTTTCGTTGTGCCTTGAAAGACACAAATATAAGGGGGATACACAGATTATTTTTTTTATTGTGTTGGAGAAATTACTTTGAAATGCCGATGATTGGTGTTGTATCTGTGTTGTGTGGCAATGGTGTTATGTCATGGTGTTGCATGTTGGAGAAATTGTTGTCATAGGATTCAGCAATACTAGTGTATGCTATTTGAATTTCACCCTTACTTGAAATGTTTGCAAGAGAATTATTGCTGTGTAGAGTTATTATTATTATTAATAATTGTTATACTTGAGATGTGTCACGGGAGGTTTGCCTAAGTATAATTATCATTACGGGAGAATTGTTTTACGAGAGATTTGAGATATTTCATGGGAGATTATTTAATAATTATTACAGATAATTGTATTCAGGGAGGGAAGATTAATTTACAATGAATTAATGGGAGAAGTCTTGTGTTAATTATTTGTTGAGTTTTTGTAACTTTGGAGAATATTTCAGTGATTCACGGGGATGAGTTTTGCTGAATCTTGATGAATCTGACTGAATCTTGGTGAATTGTGTGGAATTTTGCTGAACTTTTGCTGAATTTTTGGAGAATGGACAAGCATTAACATTGGTGATATTTTTTTGTACTGATACTGATGATTTTGATGATAGCAATTTTTTTGGTGATTTTGTGATAATGATATTTCTGATACTGATTTTTTTATATACTAATACGTGGGTGTTTTAATGCTGTCAAGGGAGGTGAAATCTTTTGTGATTATGGGAAGAACTAACAACACATTGTTTTAGTTTTTTTTCTTTTTTTATGAGTTCAGCAGATAATTGCTTGACATCTAGTGAGTTACGGGAGATAGTTAATGGTGCCGTTGATTTTTCTTTTCTCTTTTTTTGAAAGTTAGCCATAGCTGACACAAGTTTTTTACCATGGGTGAATTTGAATTTGTTTTTTCTCTCCAGTTAGTGTGAATATTATCTCAGTTCGTGACTTAGAGTCATTGTTCGGGAACGTGTTCGTGTTTTAGCTATTTGATGCTATAGAGTAATATAGGGGAGAATTTCTTGCATGTTTTGAATGCATACATAATGGCACTACATTTTTTCTCTCGATATTTGTGTTCCAGAAATTGTGAGTTTTCTTGCACAATACCTTTGTTGTATTTGTGACGACTTTGTGAGAGATAGGAAACTTGGTTAAGTTTTCTAATGGCTTATGTCGTAGTGCATATGGGGAAGTCTTTGCTTAGACACTGTGAGTTGGGAGTTCTGTTATAATGACTTGTGGCACATGGGTGATTTTTTCTAGAATTTTCTAGACAGTTTTATATGCCGAGTTTTTGCCCTTTTTTAGCAGTTATGCTAAATGGAGAGAGTTTTTATAGTTTTTACTATAACATTGAGTTATTCTCTGGAGAATTGGAGTTATAATTGGAGATATAATTGAGATATATTATTTTGGAGAGATAATTGGAGGTATATATTATTTTGGAGTTATGACTTGAGATATAATATATGGGAGATATATATTTTTGGCCATTTTTGATATTTGCCAAGAGTGATATGAGCTATGTTTAGTTCAATTATTTTGCAGCCATCTTTGTTGCAAATGGAGACACATATTTGGAGATTATGGGGCAATATTTGTGAGTATGTGAGTTAGATGCCTTGAGTGCACATTTTTTGGAGATATATATTTATTTGGAGCCTTGTTTTGTTCCACACGGAGTTATTGGGGAAATAGAGGTAAATATTTTGTATTTGCCGAAATAGAGGTGATTATTCTCTATTCCTGGAGTGGTGTCTTTTTTTTTTATTAACATGTGGCTATTGGAGAAATAAGAGAATAATATAAGGGGGTTGGTTATTAACCAAATGGAGGAAATATTTTTATAACCGGAGTGGTGTTATTATTGATATGATGTCTCATAATGGAGTTGGTATTAATCTTGGGCGGGTAACCCTTTTTTTTTGTGGTTATGGAGTTTTTTTCGAGTCAAGAGAAGATTTCTGTGGTTCTTTTTTTTGATTTCGTGTCTGTTTAGAGGCGAATGGCATTACTGCATTACGAGTAATTTGGAGATGTGTGCATTTTTCATGTTCACAAGTGTGTTATTCTTGGAGAAATATAATTTGGGAAAAGTCATGTTGAGAGAATAAGTCTTCGAGACAAATTTTTGAACACATTAGTCATATCCTGGAGTTAATTCTGTGAAATGTGTCAGTTATACCTTTTTTTTCTTGAGAATCATGAGTTTCCAAACTTATGTGTCTGACTGGACAATTTTTGTGCTGTTGTTTGAGCATGCGTCCGCAGGTGATTTTTCTGCTGACAAGCGATGTGATGAGCCGTGTGCTGAGCGTGTGCTGATTATTTTCTTCTGATGGTGATAGATCAGAATTTTTGCAATATCTGGAAATGTGGCTATAGCATTTCACGAAAGCGCATGTGTGAGAGTTTGCTTTCTGGCAAATTCCGTGGCTTTACATGGAGCATTTCTTTGGGAAAAACGCGGGAGTTATGCATATTATACATGTATTATGTATTTTGTGATTGGGGAAATCTACTTGTGATTATCTTTTTTTTTATTATTTTTCTTCCTTTTCCTAAGAGATATATGATTTGGGGATTGAGCTTAAGTAGCATTTCTTTTTTGGACGGAAGATTTGATTTTACCGGGAGGTGTGATTTTTCGAGGGTTGCTGTTTACGTAAATGGGAGTTTGACATTAAGTCTCATTGTGATTAATTATTGAGCAGTAAAGGGTTTTTTGCTGTTAAAAGTTGGAGATTTTTGCTGATTTTGTGAGTTGCTGTAATATCAGAGCATTGCGAGAACATTTTTGGGTCTGGGTGTTACGTGATTCTTTTCTTTTTTTCTTTCTTTTTTTTTCTTGTGAGCACATTCGAGTTCGAAATGTGAGTGCAGAATTCCGTGGAGTTGCTGTGATTTCTGAGTTGTGTGTGTGCTGATGTGTGAGTTTGGAGAACTTGATGTTTTTTTTTCTTAGAGAGTTGCGATAATGACTTATCATTTTAGTAGTCATATTTGAGGGAGTTAATTGGGAGACGTTCAGTTAGTATTTCTGACCTTTTTTGAGATCATTGTTTGATAGAGGTAGTATGTTGGGGTTAATTTTCTTAGATTGACCAGAGACTTGACTGACATACTAACACACACCCAAGGAAATAGTCGTTCCCCGACACCAGCAAGACGTCCACCAGCCGTGAAGAGAGGTTGCTGCCATGTTGTCCAGGGTGATTACAAGTATTTCCATGATGGGTGTTCGAGAGAATTCTACAGCGTGTTTTTTGGGGATCTACAAGAAGCCGTGAGAGTCTTCTACGATGAGGGAGGCATTCCGTCTTCCTACAGTTGCTACAGCCTGCTATAGCCTGTTGCTGTCTGTTCAGCTACTTGCAGACAAGCGAAGAGGGATATTCAAGAATCCTAATGCAGAAAATATGAGAGAAAATGCGTCTTGTGTTATTGGGAGATTAAAGCGTGATAAGACTTTATTTTATAATGCCAGAGACGTGCAGTTTTTCTTATATTTTATTTTAAGCCGGCCAGTGTTTTGTATTAAAGCAATTTTGCTAGGCGGGGGCTAGCATATAGGTGCGAGGCCGAGCAATCTGTAAGACATAGGGTTTTGATTAATAATATATTGTTCGTGCATTCTCTGTAACCTGTGGAATGTGGAGGACAGTGCAGAGATAACGACCTGAGAGTAGCTGATCAATGAGTTTCTAGGGGATGGCGTGAGATAAAAGTGCTTAGTTCAGGAAGTCAATGTACGACAGTTTATGAACTCTTCCCAAAGTGCCTTTGTGAAACTAGATGCAGCTAGAACCGTGAGGCGCTAGCGAACTGCGTGTTCGTATGTGTGTGTGCGCCTCTTTCTGTTAAAAGCGTTCATACCCAAACCTATGGGAGGGATTTTGACAGAGGGCTTCGAGTCATAGGCAAAGATGCCGTGGCATTCGCTGGGGGAGTTTTTTGTGACATAGTGTTTAGTGTCCGGTTGGGAATGGGTAAGTGTTACCTTTACTTTAGCCAAAGGGGTGGCTTGTTTGATATCTTGTAAGATGTTCCATTTTATTAACTTTGTCTTTAAAATTGTGTGTGTACTTACCGGGATGTGTTCTGTATCTTTGGCAGACGGTTCTGGAAATACCGGGGAACTAAAGAGTTCCCAGGACTTTTGGGTGACTTGACAATGAGTTGTTTTAAGTTAGTCTGTAAGACTGGATTACTTAGTTAATTGATTTAGTTATTGTAAATAAACGTTATGTTATGATGCAACTCTCTCATTTTCATTACCTGTTAGAATGGAGAAAGAGGTGGAGAGAGAGAGAGAGAGAGAGAGAGAGAGAGAGAGAGAGAGAGAGAGATGGGGTGATTGCCGGGAGAGAGAGAGAGAGAAAGAGTGTGTAATGGAGTTATGGGGTCTGCCTTCCGTTTCGTGTCCACGCTTACCTTATGAATGACTGGAGGGATAATTCCCCCATGTTTATATATATATATATATATATATATATATATATATATATATATATATATATATATATATACATACTATATTTATATATATATATATATATATATATATATATATATATATATATATATATATATATATATATATATATGCATACATCTTATATACCTACTCACATATAAATGCTTGTCGGTTAATCATTATGCACTGAGTGTCCTAGTAGGTTTTAGGCAAGTGCTAAGTAAAGTGTTTAAAAACAAAGTGTATGCTGGAATTAGGCTTTAGGTGTAATTAATAAGGCAGTCAATCTACAGAAATATTTATGGATATCTAGTAATGTTAAGCACATCAAAAACCTGAAAGACAAACTAGGTATAATGTGCAATTTTAGACAACTGAAAATCCCGGAAATTCCCAGGATACCAGGATTGGGACTTTAATCCCGGAATCCTGGACAGAGAAAAAAACTCTAAAACGACTATCGCAGTGCAGAATGCCCAGGCAGAACAAATTGGATATTGAACATTTAAAGCTTAATGTTTGTGAATATAAAACATCCCACAGTGACGTGAGAAAAATGTTATATATATATATATATATATATATATATATATATATATATATATATATATATATATATATATATATATATATATATATATATATATATATATATATATCATGGTATGTTCACACATGTGATCACTGCATCTTCAATATGTAAATATAACATGAAAATTGTTAAAATTTTCCAAATAAACACATTAGGAGAAAAAATATATAATCTTAAACATTTAATATAACTTAAAAGGTGTACAGTAAAAATTACCCAGTGCTCAACAATCCAATCAATTATGATAGATAAAGGGAAACGGAACAAGCCGTTTCATGTTCAAGGGCTCAAGCTTAGTAAGGTAATCACTATGACTTGGACTGCCAATAATAGAGAAATGTTTTCTATTCAGTTCCATTTTACATATGGAGACACCGCTCTTTATATTAGAAAATTCCGGCTTACTCCCGTTCTAAAACTGTATCCCATACGGCTACAATATCTCATCTGCAATAATCTACGCAAGATCTAACATAGATACCGGAAAATCCCGGCCACTTGAATTTATAAATGATATTAGATTTCATGAAGGTCGGCAGTTTGTCCTTGTAGTTAAAGAATACGACAACCTTGTGTGGATTGACTGGAATCAGTTGGGTCTTAGGTCATCAAAATTCTTGTTCATTTATTTGCTTAATTTTGGTTGAAAACTTGTTTTCCCAAATAAACGGGGCTGCGGCAAATATATTTTTCTTTGGGACATCATAAGAGTGTGTCAGATTAGAGAAATGTTGTTACAACAGCCTGTTAATTACTTTAAAATTCAAATTTTCGGGATAAGAATCGGTAAGATAAATTCAACAAAAGACAGTATATTATGAGCAGCAAAATTGAACTGCAGCATCCCTCCATCTGGTTTGAAGGGAAAATTATATTGATGGGGCAACCGATGAATATAAGTGAGAAAGATAAGATACCTTTTATAATCCACGAAAGAAAAACATCTTTTGGAAATCGAGTCATTTATCAGATATGCAATATCTCAAAGGTATTGGATTCAGAGGGTCTGTTCTGAGAAAATAATTTTGTCATTGCTTTCATTTTGTCTGGTTCTTAAAAGAAACGTTTCATTTCAATATAAAATAATCTTTTGGTCCCAAAATGCATATAAGGCTATTTATCTTATATCGTTATGGTGGCTATGGGATATCTCCTTGAATACATTATTTTTAGTAATAAGCATTCTTCTTCTCCTTTTGACCTTATTTATCCTACTGTATTGCCAGGTCGACCGCTTGAGTCAACTTTCTCCATCTCTTTCGATTCCTTGCATCTTCTTTCAACAGTTCCACCTCAACCATATCCTTCCCCATCATATCCATCCATCTGATCTGCTGAAGGCCCAAACTCCTCCTCCCCAGCACTGTTATGTTTTTAGCTCTCTTGATTGGTTCTATCTCCCATCTTCTTATTACATGGTCATAGTATCTCAGGCGAGCTTCCTTAGCTTTCTCCTTCTTCATTACATATATCACCAGCAATTGTCGTTTTGGTGTTTTTTCTCTGTTCCAGGATAAAGTTAGTCCCAATCCCGGGATCCCGGAATTCCAGGGATTTTCAATTGTCTAAAATTGCACATTATACCTAGTTTCTCTTTCAGGATTTTGATGTGCTTAATATTACTAGATATGCAGAAATATTACTGTAGATTGACTGTCTTATTAATTCCACCTAATGCTTAATTCTAGCAAACACTTTGTTTTACAACACATTATTTGGCTCTTGCATAATATCTACATGGGCACTCTATGCATAAAGATCAATTGACATGAATTTATATTTGAGTAGGTATGCTGTTGCCTTTGATCGATCAATCTTTTGTTATATTCAACTTTAGCCCACAAATGGGGAGAAGAAAATTCTGTCACTTTGCACTCTATTTCCCGAGCCTGTCTCATTAAAAATGTACTATCTACAGTGGGACATTTAGACATATGTTTCTCAATTTGGGCATAAAGTAATTCTTCGTCTGAAGTAGGTTAAATCTTTTCATCAAAACTATCCACTATTGCATGCGGTACATCGTGCAAGAGCTTAGAAAAATGGATCAGTTTTTGTAAATTGTCAAGTGAGACAGTACCTCCTGTAACCCATTTAGATGTTTTCAATTTTCCTACCCAATCTACCACTGAGTCAAAAAGTTTTGAACTATGTTCTATGAGGCTATTTATACATTTCCGTATCTTATATAGACCCCTGAGGTCCCTCACAATATACCTGTGTTCCTTTGAGCCATAAGCTGCTTTGAAAAATGCTTGCAAATCAGTCCAGGTACGACATTTTGCAAATTGGAAACATCTGTAATGATGGGAGAGGTCACCTTTATTGAAATCTAGCAAAGCTTTCACCTCTCTAAACGCCTCTACATCATCCATTATGTTTTTTTGCACTTAAATAATTATTAACACCTTCAAGAAAGATTTGCACTGGCTGCGAAAGCCCCCCATCTACAATTCCCCTAAACGGGCTCACATCCGCCCTAACGTTTGTGACATAATGATGCAGAGTTGTAGTACCCTTTGTGTCTGCCATTTTCCTCTGTTTACGGAAGCTTTTGTGTTTTATGAGATTTCCTGACCTCAATAACATTAATGTATTCATATACACACAAAACCCAATCCAGAAAAATTAATGCAAACTTCCCCCAATAACAAAAAAAAAACATGCACCACACCCAGTAAACATCCCACAACAGCTGTTTGCAGAACAAGGTCACACAAAAATAAAAAAATAAAAAAAAAACAGGGAGGAGATAAAAGGAGAAAAAGAAAATACAAAAGTGCTTTGCAAACCAGCCTTCTCCCTCACACACCAAGTGCCTAGCAATGAATCTCTCTCTCCCTCACACTCACTCTCTCAGATTCTCACCTCTTTCTCTCTCCAAGGCGTAACTCACAGTAACCAAAAAACCTCGCTCATGTTATTACAAAAAACCTCCCAATGCCCATCGAATCTCGAGAGACATCAAAATAAAAATACACTTTGAGCCAATTCATCACCAATAAAAGAGAACAAAAAACAAAGGAAAAAAAAGAAACAATAAAATTTCACTCACATCTTCAGATGACTGGAACCCAAACTTGTACACGCATTGCACATATGTGTAACCCATTCACCACACCCACTAAACACTTTAAATGTCAAAAATTAAACTTTTTCCCCAGTCACTTCGAAACACTAGTTTTCACGAATCACTGACCAGCTAAACTAGCTGAGATGCGGAGAGAGAGAGACTTGACGCTTTGAACACCAAACCATTGAATCAGCAAAGAGAAATGCCAAGTTGCCTGTTGACATAATTATAACCCCTTTTCCTACTAAAAAAATATATGTCTAACTAGCCACCAGTCTCTTCGTTAGCATACCTACAGCCTATAAAATGTATAAAAAGCTTTTTAAACGCTGCCACCAAAATCTCTTCCCCCCCCCCCAATACAAAAACTACACAAATGACAACTCTTACCTGTCAGTAGCAGCCGGCCTCTCTCTGAGCATTGTCAAACTAGGCTAATGAGTTCACATAAATACAAAAATATGCTATTTATTTCCCAACCCAGATGAACATAAAATTGAACAAAGTGATAAATAAGTCATATTTAAAAAACTAAGTCTGATCCACAAAGAACTGTAAATTATCATTCCACTCTCCTGAATTAGTCTAAGTAATCACCCCAAAAATCTCAAATTGGCATCTACTACATTTCGATAGTCAAACTTAGATAATCCCGTTTCTAGAATAATGACATGGGATCCATCTTTTGATGGGTCTGCCCCAACACCTGTTGTCCTCTGAACTGCCTTTCTACCTATTTCGAAGGAATGTGTGCTTTTCTCTTAAGTGTCTCAAGCGGTTGGACCTATCATGTACGCAGAAACGCATGTATACATCCGCCACACCCTAAGATCACCCATGGCAACAGTTCGAACAGTCATCAGCCCCACAATGCACACACATCGTATTCCTTCGTTTCCAAGGAGGCTAGCTTTAGGTGCTCTCTGTTTCCAAGCAACATCAATTTATTCTTTTATTACATATATATGGCCATAAAATGTCAGCTGATCCCAACAAACCCATTGACAATTGGATCTATTTTTAAATATAAAGACAAGTTAAACCCTCTTATGGCATCTAATATTGTCTATTTGTATACTTGTCCTAGATGGAATCTAGAAAAAATATATCGGAGCCTCAAGAAGACTTCTTAAGGTCCGAATAGATTGCCATAGGGGGGTGAGTTTCCATACTGGAGTCAAAT
The DNA here is from genome assembly GCF_015104395.2 of Macrobrachium nipponense. Lineage (NCBI taxonomy): Eukaryota > Metazoa > Arthropoda > Malacostraca > Decapoda > Palaemonidae > Macrobrachium > Macrobrachium nipponense. Next base: position 67,128,383 of record NC_061087.1, on the reverse strand, counting down.
TATCATCTCCTGAATTTTCTAGCATCCGTGACCACACAAAGAAATGCTGAGTCAATTTTTAATATAAAAACTTTAAGATCCTTTCGAAACCGTCATCTCCGCAGCAGCTAGCGGTCTTTGAATCACTCTTTATAAAGACGATTGTACCGAAGCTGAACAACCAAATTGCCTCCACCCCTCTGTACCTGTCGTAAACAACAGAGATGCCTTCGTGGTTTGTTTTTGTTTTTTAGTCACTCGTCTTCCTTCCTCTACTGGAAATGGTACTTGAGTTTTGCTAGTGTTCTTTTAATTTGCTTTATGTATTGTAACTGTATGTTTTATAGATGCGAAATATTTTTAATTTTATTTTATTATTATAATTTTCAGCTTGAAACGTTGCTTTGAATAAACGCCCATATAAAACAGATGTCTACATTTAAACCCTTACCGTTATATATCTCATCTGAGGCTTCCCCTTCGGTTTATATATATATATATATATTATATATATATATGTATGTGTATTGTATGTATTTATTGTTATTTGTATATATAATTATATATATATAATATATATATATATATATATATATTATATTATATATAATATGATGCATGTATGTATTGATATATATCTATATATATATAATTAATATATATCTTTAATATATATATAATATATATGTATATATGTATATAATATATATTATATAATATATTATATAATATATAATAATATATATATATATAATATGTAATATAATATATATATATATCTATATTATATCATTTCGTTCTATATATGTATAATATTATTCTTATCTTATATACCTAATATATATATATATATTATCGAATCTATATCTCTATATATATTATAATATATTCTATACTCTCTACTATGTATTATATATAATATTCTATTATAATTATCTATATATATATTATATTCTATATATATCTATTATTATTCTAATATATATAATATATATCTATGTATGTTCTGTATGCATGTTGTATGTATGTATGTAATGTATATTTATATATATATATAATATATTATATATACTGTCTGTATGTATACTATATTCTATCTATTATATATTATATCTATATCTATATATCTAATATATATCTATTTATCTATTATATCTCCTATCGTTATCTATATTATATATCTATATATAATATATAATATATATATATTATATAGGATATAGAATACCCCACAAACCTGCAAGACTCCCAACTCCTACCACCTGCACTCCTACTTAATGACCCAAAGCTCTCGACCCAATTTAGCACCCCATTGTGCCCTTTCTTTCCATATGTCCTCTGCCACAGTTCAATGACCTTTTCAGGTACCTGCGAGGATTGACTAAAAAGATGAAATGGCCTAAGGAGATCACTCTAGTTTTGACAGGATCTTTCCAGAACCTCCCGAAATTGGGTATAAACATGACCTAGAATGGCCTAACAAATTTCACTCAGCCTTAGCCAGTAATCATGGTATCATGTTTGTTCCGATGCAGTGCTGCATACGACGACCTCAGCTCGTCGCTCTAGCACACCTGTGACTTGGTGATGAACACAAGCTAGTTTCCCCTACTAATACACTGTCCAGAGACTGGACTCTGTCTAGAAGCCAGACCTGATATCCCTTTTGATGCTGTCACTCCTGAAATACTTGGGCTTTAACTGCAGTTGACCAAAGTCCTTCTCCTGATGCCCTGGCTCTATCTACGCTTGTCTAGTCCACAGACTAAGTTATTGAATTGGAAGTTGATTGTTGGCTCTTCACCTACTATTCCTTTCACTCGCCCTCTGTTCTGACTGTTTCTTGCATGCCAATCCTTATTTATTCCATCTACTTCAGAGACCCATGTGAGTTAGTGTCATTACTATATTCTAGTGAAATTATTGCAGAAATGATACTAAAATTTGTTCCTTTGCTAACAGTAATTTTGTGGTGTTGATGTAATTTTGACCCATTGATAATTCTTGTGTTTTACCTAATGTTTTCTTTGCATTGATCATTTTACGTAAGTTTACTGGTGTTGGTACTTACGTTATAATGTTGCCTGCTTTGTATATTCATGTAGACCTTCCCCACTGAACCACTTTATGTAGTTCAACAGAGCCACTCAACGTTTTCTGCTAGTACCAAGTCCTGGGGTAGTATTCCTGAGATTTCAGTGGAGATTAACTTCCTTATAGTGCTCGTCCATTTAATGTTGTCTATTGTTATTAACTTTAATGGTTCAATCCATATCTTCATGCACATTATGTGGTCTCTAGATTTAGTGGGTTTTACTTGCAACCAAGTGGCATATTGGCTTTGATATTGTACATAGTAGTCATTAGTGTTTCAGTGCCACAGAGCCAGTCAGTGGTCGTGTAATTTTACTCCTCTGATTACCTTATAAAATTATATTTGTAAGTGGACACACGTTTACCTCCAGTTCTTTGAAAGTAATTTAATAGTTTCTATTAAGGTTTATTCTATTTTCAGATCATAGTTGCAGGCTACTCCTAGTCAGTATTGTAATTTCCAAAAGTCCTTTTTGAATAGAGCCAGCCTTTTAGATTCCTTGAAAATAAAACTCAATACCCCGACCCTGCACTACGCTTATTATATATATATATATATATATATATATATATATATATATATATATATATATATATATATATATATATATATATATATATATTGATGTGTGTGTAATATATAAGCACCATTCACTGATACTGTCTTAAATTTGTCCATGTTTCTTCCATATTCCCTGTAGCATCTTGATCCGCCTTACATGCGTATTTTCCTCCATATTAATGTTCTTTATCAAACAGACCTTTGAGAATCCCGCTTTCAGTGATATTTGTGAATCCAATTTTTCCGTCTTCCTTGGGGATTTTCATCA
>NC_061087.1:67102980-67117980 GCF_015104395.2 Macrobrachium nipponense | reverse complement strand
CTATAGTTTTCGTTTTTGTGCACGACCTGAGTACCTTCTATCAGCTCTTGTAGAGATGTCTTACTTTCGTGAACATCTATATAATGTTTGATAAATGGTCTCTTGATTTCTGTGAGCCAACAGACGTCTATGAAGGGTCGTTTTAGTTTGCCTGATGTGATTTTGGCTGAGAGATTGACACATCTACTTTGGACAAATGAATTTGTAAACTACGTTCGTGCATATCTCCTTCGGTCCCACTAGAGTGGTGCTAGTCGTCATTATTAGGGGTGCTACAAATTAGGCTTACTATAAATTCTGAGGCTTATCTAGTGGTAAGGGGCTTTAGGGGTTACGCCTCTGTTTATTATCACGCTTACTGTGTAGTAATCCTCCTTGTATACAGGTCCATAATGTAGACGATGGTAAATAATCAGACTCCCCCTTTTTGTCGTCGCCGTGTTAGGTTGGTAAAATTCATCAAATTTCTTTTTTATTGCAGTTCTAATCGTTTGATCTGCATGGCCGTAGTTTGTAAGCAATTCCACGGTGTGCTGTATTTGGAGGCTCCATTGACGTTCGTACTTAAGACATGCTTTTTGTGTCCAGACATTCTCCTCGTGCGTTCAAGCAACGGCCAGTGTTAGTTGCTTTTGTATACACATGTCCGTCTTAGTTTACCAGGACGGTAAGAAACGGTAGTCTTCTGCTAGCTGTGCACTGTAGTGAAGTTGGGCACCGTGTTTCTTTTCAAGGTATCTGCTAGTTTTCTGGAATCGTCTGGTTTTATTTTATTTCCTTGAATGTATCGTCGATATACCATCCATGAATCTTGTGTAGGCGAATTCGGTGAAAAAAAAAAAAAAAAGTTTCTTGTTCACTTTGAAATATTTAACTTTTTAATGTTGCTTTAAGTAAGCTATCGATCAAGCAGCACACGAAATTAACTCTTCAAAGCGATTCATTTTTAAATTAAAATAAAATACTGTACAAAATAACCCATGAATTTTCTGGATCATTGCGCTGAACTTAACATCTAGCCTTTAAGATTTATTCATATAACTGTCTTGCAGAAATGAATTATATGATATACAGTTAAAAACATATTGGTACCGAGGGTGTCACTAGTTTATCTGATTAAGAATAATATTGTCTTTAAATAATCCCTCTACAAAGTCGAGCTTATGAACACATTTACCAAGGAAACATCGCTTCAGCTTGAGAAGTAAGAAGATTGTGCATCCTGCGATTTGTATTTCATCGGATATGCACATCAAGTTTTGTGTTTTGTCAGGCGAAACATTTTTTTTGTTTGCTTAGGGATTAACTTCTAATGTCGTCAGCGGGAAACTAGAACAGTTCTATTGTTGTTAAAATCATTCAGGAAAGCTTATGTAAAAGATTTACTCCTCAGATATCCGTTATCTGTATGAAATAGAGATCTACGACGGGTTGATGGAATAAAAAAATCTGCTAAAATTTCTGTCTGTCTGTACAGATGGATTGGGGAGACCCTCTTGCTTTTCACTCGATATTCCTCGATTGCACCCCATTACGAAGTAGAAATTTATTACCTTTAGACAAATGATTGTTTGCTGATTCATAATAATAATTATGATGACGTAAACATTTAGAAACAATGTCTGATGAATGAAAATCACAACGTTATAGCCGAGTCCATCTGGCTTTGCAGCTAAGCCCCGCCCACTGCAGGCTTGTGATTGCTGGCTCTTGGAGGGGGAATGACGTCACACTGTACTCTGTTTTTTTTTTTTTTTTTTTTTTTTTCATCTGTCCATCCGCCTGTGGTGTTTACGTATGGTAACACTGCGTCCCGGGCTTTAGATAGTTACGCTATGTGTAAGTTTTAGGTAAATAAAAGGATATCTGGGTGTACATTCGGAACTGAAAAGTGTTTTAATAATTTACTGTATGGGAATTACACCGTTAATATTCGAAATATGATATTGTTATTATTGTTGAGTGTAAGCTGAAAGTAACTATCTAAACCCCAGAAGCAGTGTTACCATACACAAACACCACAGGCGGGTGGACAGATGGAAAAAAACCGAGTATAGTTAACAGACCGAATGATTACTAGTACGGATTTTACTCCGTTCGGTAATGTTGAGTTTTGTGCATGAATAATGACGCCACAAATGCTGAGTTTCCGGAATTGTGAAGTATGCAATTGATATGAAGATCTGGATAATTTTCTCTGTGCATTTATTTTAACCATGAGCAGCATAAATAAATACGCATCTTGCTTTTCGTCTTTAATTGGTGTTGGCCTACATAAGCGAGGTTTAAACTACATTAATTTAAATGAAGCAGAGACTTCTGCAACCAGTTCTGTTGTTATGATATTAATTCATTATAATCCTGCATGTCAAATGTTAATAGCATTGAGAGATTAGGCCTGCACGTCAATTTCTTAAATTTTGAGACAATGACAGGATATACGCCTACACGTCAAACTATTATATTTTTTGGCAATAACAGGGCATAGGCCTACATGTCAAATTCTTATACTTTGAGGCAATGACAGGGCATAGGCCTACAAGTCAAATTATTATACTTTGAGTTAATGACAGGGCATATGCCTACAAGTCAAATTCTTATATTTTGAGACAATGACAGGGCATAGACCTACAAGTCAATTTATTATATTTTGAGGCAATGCCAGGGCATAGGCCTACAAGTCAAATGCTTATACTTTGAGGCAATGAAAGGGCATAGGCCTACAAGTCAATTTCTTATATTTTGAGGCAATGACAGGGCATAGGCCTACAAGTCAATTTCTTATATTTTGAGGCAATGACAGGGCATAGGGCTACACATAAAATTATCATATGAATGTTGAGACAATGACAAGGCATGGACCTACACATTAATTTCTTATTGCAAATAGCTTCCTAACTATCGGTTGGAAACAGAGTAGCTTTTAATGAATATTGTAGCTTCAACTCCACGATTTACTATAATGTATATGTATAAAATGGATAGCACAAATATAGGCAAGAGTACATAAACATGCATGTGTGCATGGCCATAGCATCTGTAACGCCACTTATACCACAGCGAATAAAAGTAAAACTTGTGGTTTTGTAGTCTATGGCACACACAGATCAATCATAGGACTGCTTCAGCTTTTCAAACAACTATCAAACTACTCTCAATAACTACACTGAAAATATATATAGTAAGGAGTAGCAAATTATATTACTGTGATGAGTAAGTATAAGACTGCTGTAGCATTTCCATGAACCCAGTGTCGGTTCCTGGTTATCATTCATAGGGATGCTATTCCATTTTTTTTATTCCTTGACATTAACCGCATAAACACACCACATTATATATGCCTATTATATATATATAATATATATATATATATATATTATATATAGATCTATATATATTATATATATATGTATATATATAATATATATATCTATATATATATAGATATGATATATGATATATATATATATATATATATATATATATATATATATATATATATATATTATATTATATATAGATATATATATATATAGATATATATATATATATTATATATATATATATATATATATATATAATATATATATATATATATATATATATCTATATCTATAATATATATATATCTATATATATAATATATATTATATATATATATATATAATTATATTTATATTATAGTATATATATTATATATTATATATAGATATAGATTATATATATATATATATATCTTATATATATAATATATTATATCTATTATCTATATATATATTTCTCTTCTCTATAATTATATATAGATAATCTTAATCTATCTTTCTATTATATCTATCTATATATCTCTATCCTTAATATAATATTATAAAAACTAAAATAATATTATATTAATATATATATATATATATAATATATAATAATATATATATAGTAAGTGTTACATAATAAAAAAATATCGACTGCTATTCCATATGTAAAAACTAAAACTATGATTAATTAAAACCAGTTACCCAAGAGGTAAACCAGTATGCTTGCAGGAGTATGATCGGACCAGATAAGTTAATGTAGGCTAAGCTGACGTGTTGTATCAGTCAGTGTCTGGTTTGCCGTCATCTGTGGTCATCAAATCTATTGTTTTGTAAACTGTTCTCGCCGCTTCCTGCTTGAGACAACCACAGTGACCTATAACCCAGACGGCTTACGTGACTTGTAATCTATGTCATCTGTGTGTATGTTCGTATGTTCGAGCTACTGTCTGCTCACTTTTATGATTTGTAAACCAGACTGTATGTCAGAATTCATTAAGCCAGCATCATTGAAAGACCTGTCCAATTTTATCTGATCTGCATCATGTAGACTTCGAGAATACAGATACTATTTTTGTACTCTGTGTTTAAACTATAGAACTTCGCATCAGACAGAAGATACTGAATGAACTTAAGAATTATCATCATAAGTTTGAAACATCTCCGCCTTCATACCCAAAGAAGATACTGACTTAGAAATTATCATCGAAATCCAAGACACTCCAATGAGGATGGAGAGTCATAACAACCCGACCTTAGTGTAAATCATTCCAGGTCTAAATAACCTCACAATGCGCCTTATTATACAAAGGCATCAGCCTTACATATTTGGTGGCAGCGATAACTCTACTACGTCTTCCAAAGAATAACGAATAATGTATCATATCAGATGTCAACGACGGCGTAAGCAAGAGATTCTTCAAGCAACTTAGTGTCTCTTATGGCAATGTAAGATGTGTCTTACATTAAGAATTTTACAAGAAACTGTATCATCGTTCAGTGAGCGTCTTCAGCAGTGCATATCTACAAGAAACAAACGGCAACGCAAGCTTCGTCCTAACCGTAAGAGATGTCTCTCATTTAGAATCATTCAAGACAGGGTGTATCATCGTTATTGAGCGTTTCCAGCACTTCAAGAAACAAACCGGACGCGTCTGCAGCATCGGATCTTCAAGGACCAGTAAGAAACGAATCGTCCAACAAACAAACAACGCACACGGGGAAACCCAAGCTAAGAACCAGGTTCATCCTGATGGCAGTTTTAGCCTCAAGTTTTTTTAGTTATATGCTTAAAAAATTGAATCTCTATGACTCAACTTAACTTTTTTAAAAAATACAGCTGGATTGCAAGGAATAACATGTCTGTAAAAACCTTCATTAGGTTAACATACTTAACATTCATATAAACAAATTAACAAAAATACGTCTAAATGCGCTGACCTGGATCCGTCACTATTTCAAATTTTAGCAAAGAATGAAAAGTAAACCACAGCAAATACATATAGTTAATAATAACACAGTAGGGATAACTTGTTTTAATAGTAATCGGTCAATTCATAATAGTTCAAGTCATTCTTACGTTCGTTGCTTATACGTAACCAACAGCAACATAATGCTAAAAACACACAAAACGTTGTCGATGATAATAAAGAGAAGAATCTTCATTATTATAAAAAGAAACAGGTAAACAGTAAATCTGCTAAAAATCAGAAACAAACAATTCGTGCTTCAGCAAACTTGGTTACTGGGCCATCTAGTATAACGGTCAGGGTCAGTCAAAATCTTCTGAGTGTTGAAAGCAAAGCACATTCCACATAAGCGACTCCAGTGGAGGGGGAGAGTGATGTTGGATCATTCATGCCAATATCTTTTTGAATTGAAAAGGAATTTCCGATGAATCACACGACCGTATCAAGTAATCAGAGCAGGTTCCCGTAGTTTTAATATAATAAGTTATTATAAGTAGTGGTGTATTACGCCCGACTGTACGTGCCGTAAAATTAGAATATCAGCCATTTACATTGTTTTAATTCCTTTAGTCCACGTAATATCCTCTATTTACGGACTCACCGTTTGTTGTTCGAACTTCCCTATTGAGAAGTCCAGAGTACGGCTTTCAGTAATTGGCAAAAACGAGTTAATTGTAGTAGTGTAACGCAGATTAGTACAGGGCGGATAAGCGCACGTGTATCTAGTGTAATTGTAGGATATCCATCTATGGGTATAAAAAACATTATCTTACCTCCTGCCCAATAAGGCGTGTTTATCAAAGGAAAATTCGATAAACCTTCTAACACATTAAAATCCGTTTTGGACAAAAAGAGACAGTTAATCAAATAAACTTATATAGGGGAAACAATCACTTGTCTCATAAATCGTGACATTGTTCAAGCGACCCAACAGAATTCTCCCACACCCGGAGTTGCAGTTTGCACGCAAAACCTCAAGACGCATGCACCCTCGAATGTCTTAGTGCGTGTAAAAAGACTTTGCTGGGATCTGAAAATTTTAATCCCTTCCCGACCCTCTGAAATATAACAGATTTCCGCGAACAAAGCACTATACACTGTCGACTCATAGCAACAAGTTAATATTGAAGTCTGTAACCATCCGAATACCAATCTAGTAATCCGCAAAAAAAAAGTAAAGTATATCTTAGTTTTACCAGACCACTGAGCTGATTAACAGCTCTCCTAGGGCTGGCCCGAAGGATTAGATATTTTTACGTGACTAGGAACCAATTGATTACCTAGCAACGGGACCTACAGCTTATTGTGGGATCCGAACCACATTATATCGAGAAATGAATTTCTATCACCAGAAATAAATTATTCTGGTTCCGCGTTGGCCGAGCCGAGAATCGAACTCGGACCACTGGATTAGTAGCCAAGAGCGAAATCCACTCGGCCAACATGGAACTAGTAATCCGCAAAACCTATACATATCGTGGATATGGAAGTTATAAATATCGCATTTTTTACTGTTGCTAAATTTAATCACGCCCAACCAGTAGTAGATGAATCCCTCTTATACTCTATCTAAAGTAAAATCAGTAAAGTCATTCCAGCAGAGGTGACTCAGCAGAAATCTTTTTTTCTTCTATCTGAATATCATGATGTTTCTCCAATAGCGAGTGATCTCTGGGGGAAATCGGATGTCACTGAACACAAAATACGGTCGAAGGACAAACATAAAGCTATATACGTACCTTCGTATAGACTCCCAATGAAATTTCAAAATGAGATAAATGACGAAGTTGAAAAAATGTTAGTAATAGGAGTCATTAGGAAATCAAATACCCATATAATTTTTTCTTAACATGTCATGCCTAAAAAGATCGTTCTTGGCGTATCGGCGTAGATTTCTGTCGCTTAAACGAGGAAACGATTCCCGATCATTTTCCAGTGCCATGTACCGACGATATCTTATCTTTGTTAGGTCAGAATAAATTTTTCCCCAGCTTGGACTTACTTAAAGGCTCTCACCAGATACCATTAGCTATGTGAGTGTACCTCATACACCGCTTTCAGCACACTCAGGGGACATTATAAATTTTTACGTGTGCCTCCGGTTTACGTTGCGCCCCAATTACATTCACCAGAATTATTACTTTTTTTAGGGGACACCCTACATGCCTATATGGTTGGTCTTGTAATCTTTTCTAATACCGTAGAAGTACATTCGCATAAACTAGAGCTAGTGCTACAGACAAATAATCTCAGGGTAAAATATCTAAATGTGAGTTTTAAAAACTGAACATGTTTATTTAGGTTTTATGTGTCTAGTCAAGGTCTTAAAGTAGTCCATGGTAAGGTGTCGGCTATTCATAACTTTCCGGTACCTATTAACGTAAAGGGGATACAGCACTTTTGCGCGGTAGTAGGTATTATTATCGTAAGTTTATATGTAACTCGTCAATCACAGCACCTCCTTTAACAGATCTTACGAAAAAGGGTGTAGATTTATTATGGTCTGAAAAGCATCAACAGGCATTCGATATCTTAAAAGTGGAATTATGCTGTTCACCTATCTTAAAATTCCCTGATTTGAATAAGGAAATTTTTTTTATTGTAACAGTCGCCTCAGACCAAGGGGTAATAGGGGTACTACTTCATCAATATGATAAACAGTTCTTTCCTATAGCTTTTTATTCACGTAAACTAAAGCCCTCTGAGAGTAAATATGCAGTAATAGGCAAGGAAGGGCTAGGTATCGTTAACTCACTAGTACATTTTAAGTTCATAATCTACAGCTATCCTGTTAAAGTCCTTACTGACCATAAGTCCCTTACCAAGCTTTTCAAAGGCTTTAATCACAGTCCCAAAGGAACTCGGTGGCATATGATCATTCAGGTCTTTGGAGCCAATGGGAAAGCAAATATCATAGCTGACACAATATCCCGCAATCCCACACTATCCTGTAAGGATCCATTAGTTGGACTAAAAGATATATAAACATCCGTGCTTATTGTTAAAACCGTATCTGAACAAGAAAATTCATTAACCCAAGAGATCGTGAACACTGAAGATCTGGGTTGGAGCGCTGAACTGTTACAAACTGAACAAAGAAAGGGTCAGCAACTAAGCAAAACAATAAATGCTTCGAACGGAAATCCTAAAGCAAAAGTAAATTTAGAGTATGTGTAGCAGAATTATATAATCAAAGGTAATATTATATGTAGGTCCGTGATGAGGAAAACCTGAGGAACACAGCAGGTGACTAACGACCAGGTAGTTGCATTAATCTTTTTATAACAATCGTCCTAAACTGGTTGCATTCCAATCCATTACACGGTTATCCAGGGTTCTCTATTATGTCACAGAAAGCCAAATCACTATTTTACTGGCCTACAATGCTTACATATATAAAAAACACATTACTAATTGTCACATGTGTCATGAAAACAAGGGACACACTAAGACACCTGTCAATTTAGGGGCCTATCCCGTGCCAAATGAATCCTTTGAAAGAGTACACGTAGATTTATTAACAGAGTTTACGGGTCTGAGAGGGGAAATAAACACCTCTTAGTGTTAATAGTTGCCTTGGTACGTTAAATAGAATTAATAGCACTAAAAGACAAACACTGCAATTGAGTGCGCTAGGAATATTTATGAGTGCTACATCAGTAAACACGGAGTGAAATTGAACTTAATATCTACAGTACTGGCGAGATTGAGACCGAGTGAGGAAAACCAGCAGAGGGCAATAAGGGAATGGACGTCTTCTCCTCCTCTTGACCGACGCGTAACTGACTGACCCTCAAGTGGACGCCTTGGCCTCCTCTCTCTTTCCTCAAGTTCCCCACAAACCTCAGATATTTTTCATCCTGGATGTGATTGGCTCAGGCACCTCTCCTTACGCATATTGACCAATGGGTGCCAATATAGGTGGCGGTAAATAAAAACGTACTTTTTGGGGGACGCTCGGGGGAGGAGACACTCTTTTTAATCTGAGAGAGAATGGCCGTTGACATACCCATGGCATGTTCATTTAAAACATGGTGGTATCTAACCCAGATTTACAGGGTTTCCAGGTCAAAATAAAGAGGATAAACGCAAGGTAAATTTATCCATAATTCTTGCATTTATTAAAGTTCAGGAACGAAGATATTGTAATGTTGATGAAAATTTTATAACTGTTCAATTCATTAGTTTGCAATGAAAAGAACAACAGACGCTGGAAAAAGTCAGTTGTAACGCCGAGGAGTCAGATGAACATTCTGTAATAAGAAGATTGCTAATAAGCCTCTAATGGTAAAGTTAAAGAGATGACCGTCCCATTTATTCATATCTGTCTGTCGTTCTATTGGTAGTAAAGCAGTTAAAAGGCATTCCATTAAAGTTAATTATTTAATGTTAAAGGAACACGATCCTAAGGAGAGATTATATTGTATGTCATTAAAATTTCGAGTTTACATTTATGATAAAACGGCCATTTGTCAGATAAGTGATGTAATTATACAATGTTAGCTAATCCAATAGCCTTTATTCGGTTATTGTAACATTCTTCTGCTTGTGTCGGTCCTTCGACGTTTCTTTCAAAGCTGGAGAGTTTAGAAAAGGAAACAAAGGAAATATTCCATTTGGGTCTGTCTTCTTTTTTTCAGAGGAAATGTCTAAAGCAACTCCAGGCATGGCTGTTTGACTCTCACGGAAGAATTCCAAATTTTACACTCGAATGAGATGGCTTTTTGGATGGCTAGACTTCAGACCATGTAAAAAAGCGAAAAGGTTTTTGTGGTGCCTCAGGGATAAAGACGAGGCAGCAGTATAAGAGATCAAAGGACAAGGTTTGAATTAGCATTCTGCTGAAAAATACGAGAGCACGATGGTTGAAACCGGGGATAACTTCCATAATGTTGTGTATATATTACGATTGTTACTCTAATTTAAATTAGTTTTTATGTAGTCTAAGGAAAATGTGTATATGCTAGAGATTTTTGTTTTGTTATATGCAAAGATGTGCAGTGCATCTAGGTTGCTGTAGCCTTTTCTTGATTATCAAGGAAAATTTATTTTTGAAAGTGACTATAATTATTTAAAAGGAGGGGGTAAAGCATCATTTACATTTATGATATCCGAAGAAACGTTATTTCTAGCATATTAAGAAAGTTATTATGAGACACATGTCTGATTTAGCCTTGAAAGAGAGAGAGAGAGAGAGAGAGAGAGAGAGAGAGAGAGAGAGAGAGAGAGAGAGAGAGAGAGAGAGAGAGACGAGAGAGAGAGAGAATTATAATAAGCGTACCCTGGACGCTTTACAGGTAAATGGTACAGCCATATTCTTTGGATTTCGTTCAAAATTCATTACCTGGCAACTTTCATGCCACATATTTATCTCTTATTTGTACACAGAAACACATTTATTTTATAAAATAAGACCAACGTATGTTTCTTAATAGTACGTTCTATCATATATTTCAAAACTATAAGAAAATATCACGTGCTGACCAATTTCGGAAAAACACTTACGAAACAGTTTCAAAATGTTCGTACTAGAAACCTAGTTCCACATATTAAAATAATAGGAAAAAAGTAAGAAAAAAATCATAATACGATCATATGGCTTGGATTACAGTCTTAAAATTTTACCCAGTCCTACATGATTTTTAGGAGGTTCCTAAGCTGAAAACAAAATAAATACATGAATTTAAAAATAAATTACTATAGTTAAAACGCATCCACCAATGTCAACAGATGTGTGTGGTTTGGATGTAAAGCAACCAATATTTTGTTTCTAGGCCGAGGTGTGTTAGCTATCTCTACTTGCTAAAAATGTAAAAATACAATTACATTTAACATACACATCTCTATACTAAGAACTTGTGGCAGGAAAGCATATAAAGTTACCTACACATTCTCGATATCCACATTACCTTATAAAAATTATACACCAAAACAAGGCAATAGCACTTTTAAGAAATTCATTCTTAGTCATCTTTCAAAAAAAAACTGTTTGTATATGACATGGCATTAATACTAATAATAATTTAAATTAACAACGATGTTTTCGATATAATTCAAAGTATCATCATCTTTTATTCATCAAAGAACGTAAATTCTTTATGTATAAATCCTTTAGTAGACTAGAGTATATCTCAGGAGATTCAGATTGTTTTTGTTAGGCCTATAGGTCATTTGATCATAGCCCAAAATTCCAAATTCAAAGCAAACAGTAGGTAATTTATGTTTGTATTTAGATTTTTTTGTATAACCGTTCAGTCTATTAGAACTACTGCCCACGTCGAGCAGTAAATTGTCTGTGCTGGCACTGACTTTATTGCTCGATCATGGCTAACTGTAACCTTGATTATGATAACAAACTACTGAGGCTACAGAGCTGCAATTTGGTATGTTTGATGATTGGAGGGTGGATTTCAAAACATGTACTAGTTTTCAGCCCTCTAGCTTCGGTAGTTTTTAGAACTGAGGGCGGACAGAAAAAGTGCGGCTAAACAGGCCATCTTAATAGTCTTTTTTTTTCTTCTTTTTCTTTCTTTTTTTTTTACAGAAAACTTATAAAAAAAGTTGATAAGGAAATTATCTTTATATCTTTTCAATGAAAGGAGAATTCAAGATTTTATTACCATAGAAGACTCATACTCCAAGATGAAATAGTAATGAAACTACGGTATTAATATGTAGGATGAGCCATATAACAGAAATTAACATAATAATGGCTGATCAACTAAGCCATATGATCATCTATACTAATTACATGCTATCCAAACAAATTAGCTAACCAGGTAGAATAATGTCTGCAGGATTCACACTGGAATTTCATTAAATTCTTTTATTACAACAAGTGTGCTTATAAGGTAAAATCAGTTAAAATACACATGTGAAAATTACATGATGTTAAGTAAGAAAGATATTATTTCTAATTTTTCTTTTGGAGAAGTAATGTCTTAGGTTCACTTTTTTATATAAAAGCATTACGGTACAACGTCTCTTAATCAGAAATATTCTAGGTCTTATCATCTAAAAATGTATCCTAAAAGTTAATTATATAAAAAAAGTGGGATATTTTGCTTTGCTCAAAGTACTCAAGCTCTAGGAAATTATTATATTAAAAATTTACCTTACATTTTAAAAAAATTTGACAATGATACGAAAAAAGGTATTAATTTATATTTTTTTTCGGATGGCATCAGAAAAAAGAAGGGTTAAAAGAAAATATTGTAAACTCAAATGGTAGTGATAGAATGTCACTAAAACACGGAAAAATCAGGAAAATTCCAAATCTCAGTATATGATGTTTGACAAGAGATCTGCTCACCTGGTAGATGCGCCGAGGCCACTAGCGAGTAGCAGGTTAAGTATATCATAGTTCAACCAGACCACTGAGCTGATTAACAGCTCTCCTGGGGCTGGCCCATAGGATTAGACATTTTTACCTAGCTAGGAACCAATTGGTTACCTAGCAACGGGACCTACAGCTTTTTGTGGGATCCGAACCACATTATATCGAGAAATGAATTTTTATCACCAGAAATAAATAATTCCTCTGGTTCCACGTTGGACGAGCCGAGAATCTAACTCCGGACCACCGGATTGGTAGTCGAGCGCGAAATCCACTCGGGCAACGAGGGACCTACGAGTAACAGGTACTACTTCATTTTTTCCAACGGACTGATAATTGAAATAGGGACTGCACAAATAATGAAAGCAAGGCTTATCTGAAAGGAAAGGCACCAATCTAGCTCATAGTATTTCCTGTTTCCTTAGACTCAAGATTATGAAAAAAGGAAAAAATTAATCATAAATATCAGAGCATTAATTGACATTATGAACGATGTTACGGTTACAAAGTGAAATGACATTTCTAACGGCATTTCTACAAAGTAAGAGAGTACATTTTATCATTATTAGAGTGAAACAATGAACTTCAATTTGAAAATCAGTAAATAAATCTAAGAACCGTTATGAAAACAAGACACTCATAATATCTATTTCCGTGTTCCCTGGGATTACAACTGTTATCTAAAAAAGAACAATTGAAGTTCCAGTGCAAAAAGAAAAAAAAAAAAAAAAAAAAAAAAAAGAGGATGAAAAGGTGAACGAAGAAAGTAAAGAAATACTCAATCATTTATTGCGCCAATAATATTAGTCGCAAGAGGAGAAGACAAAGTCACGGACACTACCAAAATTACATAACCCCTTGTTTTATCGGAGCTAGGACAATTCGCCGTAAACAAATTTGCCGTAGGACAATTGATTGTAAGACTTTTCGCCGTAAAAAACTTGCCGCACGGATATTTTGCCGCAAGGACATTTCGCCGTAAAATGTATATTTCAGTTTTTAGCTTATTTCTTTTAGAGATCAATGTACCTATATTCATATAGTTATCTTCAAGTATATTTATCACTTTTCATTGATTTTCATGTATTCATTTAATTATAATTATATATAAGAAAAGGATAAAAAAAAATGAAGACCACACAGATGCTTGAAACGTATTATGGAACCCTTCTACTCCATTGTTGGTATTAGCCAGCTGATCTAGGGTTCTTTGATAAACATTCCAAAGTTCGATAGGAAAAGTTGGAGAAACTCTACTACGACGAGGTCCCCTCCCTCTCTCTCCCCCAATGTAATGAGTTTCAAAATATGCAACTAGTTCTTGTGGTAAGTCATCGTCATCAACCAACTCTATAAATGCATCAAAGATGTCTGAAGGCGGTATGAATGCAAGTGCCATAAGGCACTTTACTTTTGTATTAAAAGCACAATCACTTTGGTATCGAACCTTAAGCCCAATATCTGTCACTTTTCTGAAAACATTCTTACAGAAATGAAAATAACAGCCTGTTACATTTGCAGAAGGGAAAATGTCAGAAAAACTTAAAAAAACTAGCTGGTTCGAAATCAATCATTAGATTTTTAGGTTCTAGGTTCTCGAGTAAATCTTTAACCTTTTGTAAGATTCCTTAGTCTTATTTGGAAGGAGACCGTAAACTCGTGGGATGCATGCATGTCCTATGTTGACATGTAGAGTATATAACTGATAGAAGATTTCAGGACAAACCTTAAATGTTCCATCGCATGCCCAATTTGTGTCTTTCTAGATCGTGTAACCCTGCAATCGTACCAAAGATCAACATTCTGTTTTCATCTTCCATTCCACTATCATAAAGTAAAAATCTTTCTCCGTTCTGTAAACACGCAAATTCTTCGGGAATTACATAACCGATTCTTGTTCTTGGAATAGGAGGGGCCATTTCTTCTTTTTGTCTCCATCTTCTTATGTTTCTGACAAATTTGAAGTTGATGGCATAAGAGAGAGAGCGTCCTGCATTTTCTAATTCCTCGCAAGCAGCACCAATCCTTGATCTTAAAGCTAGCTGGGATTTCAGTGCATTTTCTTTCATATGTGCAATTGTTTTTTGCATTTTATGTTTGCTTGGGTTCGCTGGATGGGTATGCTCACTTACAGTTTTACAGATTGAAATCTCTTCAATATTCCGTCTTGTATGTACTCTTGCATTGCAGTTTTTTTCAACACACTTCCAATAAACCTTGCCTCCATATTCTCTTTCTTGCCTGTAAATGAAGTTGGAATCATCTACGAGCTTATCACAACCTCTGGTGCTTTTGATAGTGTAAGGCATCGTAGGGGTTTAAGTTTCAACTGATAAAAGTAGATAATACAAAAAAAAAAAAATATGGTAAACTACCGAATTTGTAATGA
>NC_061087.1:67070480-67100480 GCF_015104395.2 Macrobrachium nipponense | reverse complement strand
TGTTTCATCGGCGACCTGAGCTGAAAACGAGCGACTCCGACCTTAAGCTGTGGATAAGACAGGCGACTTTTCTTCATTTTGTAATGACATCCAGAGGCATTTTTCAAAGGATCATCATATTTGTTTGTGATGGTGATGATACTTACACTTCTAAAACTGATGCAAAAGGACGTTCTATTGTTCAATTTCTAAATTTGCAACAAGTGAAATTGTCCTGTGGATTGTTGCATCTTAAATGCGTTAAGAAAAATGGAAAGAAAATACCTAAGACGTATTTTTCTAAAGCTGGTTGTCTGCAAAAGATAGCCTTCACAGTAAATGGTCCCAAATTGATAAAATTCTGCCATGCATAGCAGACCAGGAGTTCAAAGATACACACTATCTTAAAAGTTCAGTATAGGAATTGAGTAGCATGAGTTGTTCAGATTCGTCTCATTTCATTTTCTTCACTCCCAATTACATTTGTTACTTACTCACCCAGAAAGCCATCATTTTGACAAATTTATTTTGGTCCTTGCTGCGTAGAACTTCATAACAATTCACCATTTGTATATAAATGCTACAAAAGTCATGTTTAGTTGTTTTACATAAGGTGGACTTGTCGAAAAACTACTCGGTAATAGCCAAAGTTATGAAAATTTGGTGCAACTTTTTCAAAAGCTTCAACCTCAGTAGCATCTTATGAAAATTCATTTTGATGAAGTGAAGCTCATAAAAACACTTAGGTACCCAAGTGGTCGTGTTTTAAGTTACCTCAAAATTATTCGTGTGATACGGTAGTTCCCGCAACACATACTTTGGTCACTGAAGTCGTCTGCCATTTTGGTGGTCCTAAATATATACTACACATTCACCCTGTTGCAAAACTCAATTCAGATCAACTCAAGGATATTCTGTTAGAAGCTTCAGTAGCTGTTAGCAATGCTTGCTGTCCTATAGTTTCTTGTGTTAGGGAAAATTGCAATACAAATGTTGCAGTTTATGGTAAATTAAGTGGCCCCGTAAAGTTCATAATGCCATAAATCCCAGGCTTTCCTTTTTTTGGATTATGTTAATTCTTTCAAAAACGTAAGAAACAACCGGATAACCGTTCCTGATAAGGGCCTTTCTTGCATAAAAGATGGGAAAAAACATGTTGCACGATGGAAGGACATAGAAGCACTGTACGATAAAGACAGGAGAAACAGCATCCGTTCAACCAAATATCTTCAATGAGAACACTGTTGCTGCTGTCAGCTTTAAAGAATAAACCTAACATTAGCGACGGCACCATTATTTTTCTTAAGCTCATCACTGATTGGTTCCACATGATGAATATGAAAGATCGGTATTCCGGTATTAATATGTATGATGAGTGTCGTCAACCATAGACCAAGAATTGCACTACTTTTAAGAAACTTGAAAAAACCTGTGCTGTCTGCAAGAGCCAACATTGAGGTTGCAGAGTTGTTATTGACTCAGCACGACATCATCTATGTTCTATCTGGTGTGCTTACTGATGAGGCCCTTGAAAAGTTCTTTGACCAAACCAGACAGCGCAATGAGGGTAATTTCTACATTGACATTGTAGATATCAAGGCAGCTGCAGCAACAAAGAACCTCTATGCTCTTTTGAAATATGAGTCTTGTACTTCTGTCATTTGCAGTATGATCATTACTTGACATCACTATTGCTAACGCTGAAGACCTAATTCAATCTAATGACAGTATCAAACATAAAATTATTTTTTTAACTGGACATCTAGAGCAAAAAAATTCGATGTAACAATTTTAGAGTAGAAACTGAAGATGACGATGACCCTCAGATTAATTCAAAGTTTTTCACAAACTTAAGTAACAGGTGGGCTAACTGTACCTCAACTCTGACCAGTACATTTCGTACACTCAGCCTACAAAATGTTTCATAAATGCAACTTCCATTGCTGCTTATATCAACAATCCATTGGTTGTAATTCAAGGAGCATGTAATAATCTGTCAAAAATTTTTATGAAAGCATTTTTGCTTGATAATAGTAATATTGAAAGACAACTTGGCTGTATGACAAGAAAAGAAAAACTAACTCCTTAACTTGTATCAATAATTTTGTTTGATGCCTTACGATATTGTTTGCCTTAGACATGTTCTCTCCAGGATTACTTATTCATGCATGATTTTTAATTCAGCCACATGGTAATTTACATTGTGTTTTCCATTGTTTCAATTGAGAGAATATACAGTATTCTGGGTGGTAGTTTACTTTTTTATGAGATTTGACCTTTAAATTAACGAGTTTCAGATGACCTTGTGGAAAGTGGAATTTGTGACAGATGAATTTCTCGGCCTTATGGTGGCACCAAAGTTATAACTTGGGACAAAAGCTCCAGGGGTCTATGGTTACAAAGGTAGAATAAAAGCGCCATTATGATATGCACAACGCTAACCATAATGGAAGACATATACAATTATTGTTTCCATTCAGAAGTGCACGATCATGTAAATGTATCGTTTCTTTGTGGGTAAAATTTTGGGGGGGTATTTTTTTAGGGCTGGGGACGGTTTGGGGGGCGGGGGTTGTGCCTTCTTTGTCGTCGAAAACGATATGGGCGAACTCATTACGATCGTTGCTGTTGCAGAGCCCAAGACGGAATAACATAAGGTGTGTTCACCGTGGGATCCAGTCGCTAATTTTCCTCTCTCTGTGAAGTCACAGGAGCACATCGACTGGGCGATGCACTTGTTACTCCTTCAGTTGCATTGTTGCAGTTCACGATTATGGGTGTGTATTCCATATTTGGGTGTAATAGTTTCAGGCAGTAAGGGATTTGTTTACACAGGTTCCCTACAGACCCCGAGGTTTCCAAAGTATGGATTAATGCATGTAAAAGAAGTGATAGCAATAATGTTACGGATGCCAGAATTTGTTCTGTCCATTTCCGGACAGAAGATTACGAAAGGAATCTTCAACATGAACTGCTACCACAACTTTACCATAGAAGTTATCACAGATTAAAGAAAACCGCAGTTCCCTCTGTAAATTTACCTGTTAAGGACGTAAAGTCAGGTATGGTTTAACAATTTGTTTACAATCTCATTCGTGCAATTTTTAGTGACACATCTCCGGTTGATAAGTAGCCTGGACTAAATTCTTGAAATGAAGTACAAAATTAGAATCGGCCTAACCTATGCAATGAATGAAGAATTTATCGGATTAAGGCTATCCAATTTTCTTTCTTTTATACTTTCTTTTTATGAATGTAAAGTTGTTCGAACAGGTGATTAGGCCTATGCGTAGTGACCTACTGCTGAGTAGTCTTCCTGTGCAGACAATAATTAGGCCTAGATTTTTTTTTATTTCTTAAAAACCCCACTAAGGATTATCGTGAGGTCAGAGTATAGACTGAGTTCATAATTTCGCTCCCAATGGTGATAACATGCCATGTATGAGTAATACTAGTGTTATGGAAGCTTGTAAGTCTTGGGTTTCCAAAACCCTTGAAGAAAGTGACTCCAGTCATGTTGTCTTAGACTGAATTATGTATCTCTGCTCATCTCTTGATGAGAATTCTTCAGTTAGATCTACCTAATGAGCTGAAGGAAGAGGATTTTGTAGATCTTGGAGTAGATTCTGAAAATGGTATAGAAATTGTAGCCTTGAATTATCTTGGAGGTTGAATAGCTCATAAGTACATATATAGATATCCTTCCTTAGGATTCCCAGATAATGAAGGCCTAAACAACGACTGGATCTCCAAAGTGAGGAGGAAAGTGTTGTTTAGGCCCAGTCCTCCATTTGCCAATGATTGAAAGGAAATGGAATAACTCTTTAAATCTTTTCATGGGGAACAGTTGAAACCAGTAATGAAGTTCTTTATTAGGTGCAGAATACATTTTAGGGTGAAGATATTAAATGCTGAAAGGACAGAACTTCTTAAAAAAGGGGTAAACAAAATGAAAAAAAAATCTTCAGTATTTTTTGGTAAATAAAAGGGCAATAAGCTAATTTAATAAAAGTCTGGAAAGTTTATTTTTTTTGTTCATATTTATTCACCCTCGTTACTTTCGTTATTTGTATTCCAACAAGATTATATTCAGTATGGTAAGGTCTTAGATATCTTGATATAACTGTGTTTTAAGTGAGAGAGAGAGAGAGAGAGAGAGAGAGAGAGAGAGAGAGAGAGAGAGAGAGAGAGAGAGAGAGAGAAAGTATTTTCCCGTATGGAAATTGTGAACACCAGCATAGCAACAAATTACTGTCAAAACATAATCATTAAGTGCATTGCCCAGTCGACGCGCACCTGTGACGTCACAGTACAGGAACCGAGCGACCGGCGATCTCACCTTATGTCATTCCATCTTGGCGGAGCCCAAAGCAATATTCATAAAAACCAGGGGCGGGTCAGTGTTGGGTTGTACTGGAATCAGGCGTTCTTGCATAATTTTCTCATGATCAGATCCCCTGACCTCTACATGTGTGTCTCTTGTGGCTGGGCTTTACTACCCCCTTTGTGATTTCATCACACTTTTGTTCGTGATTTCAGTCCTTTTGTTTAAAATGGCAACGCCCTAGATAGAGAAGAATGTGCTAACAAAGGACTGTGGGTTATATTTCACCGAACAAGTCACCAATCTTAAATACAAATACGAAATAATGATCATATTATATTAGCCTACTAACAGCCGGTTTCCCTAGGCCAATTCGCCACCGAGTTAGGTGGAACAGGTTAGCTTACCTGATTATCAAATATCTCTTTTACGTTCTAACATATATTAGCAAACTTTCTGATAGGTCTAATTTAATACTATGATGCCTGTAAGGGATCTTGTTCATATTTGAAGTACTTCTCTATGATTAATGCATATTTGCTGATCAAGTGGAAAATACTATAATAGAATAACACTTCTCATCTAGCGAATTAGCAATAATCAAGTGAAGGTAAAATACCTCCATATACAGTGTAAGTGAAGGAATAAATGCTTGTTAGAAAAGAAATGTCGTTCGTGTTTTAGTATGTTAGAGAGAGAGAGAGAGAGAGAGAGAGAGAGAGAGAGAGAGAGAGAGAGAGAGAGAGCTTCAGTCTGAACGACCGCCAGAGATTATTACCATAATGCAGTAATGTTAGCGTTAGCTACTGTTCTGGTTCATGATACCCTCCTCCTTTAGGTCAATATTTGGATCTCTTGATCAAAATACATGGATGGCCAAGTTTTAACAATACACGAAAATATAAAAAGAGTAGAACATATTTGACATATCGTGAGCATTTAATTTTGTGCTCCGTTCACGTCATCGAAGTGGAATTGAGATAATAACTTGGTTGTATGCTCTCAAGATCGAAAGATGGAAGGAATCAACTGTCCAAGCAGTCAGACCCGACGTAGCCTTGGAAAGCATGTCGTTGATATTTTACAATGGGCCTAAAAACTGGTGTCTACAATAAAAATGCATTACGTACACCTATATCACACCCTCGAAGACCCATAAATAAAAGAACGTAAATGTTATTGATAGCCAGATTTATAAAACTCCAATCATAACAATTGCAAGGGATACTAGACGCCTCAACTTGGGAATACTAAACTGTTTAGCTACTCCAGGAAGGCGGTTCTTTCACGCCAAAAGGCAGGAAATTGATTGCTTTAAAAAAAAAATACCATTAACGCTTTACGACTTATCTGAACGACCTCTGGTTCACGTTCACGTTACTATATATATATATATATATATATATATATATATATATATATATATATATATATATATATATATATATATGTATGTATATATATATATATATATATATATATATATATATATATATATATGTGTGTGTGTGTGTGTGTGTGTGTGCGTATGTGTATGTGTATGTGCCTATACCGTATATGTATATGTGTGTGTGGGTATCTTTAATAATACGGTTTCTTAGTAGTTTTATTCTTTATGTAGAATTTTGAATTAATAATAGCAATATTGATGAAATGATAGCTATGGGAAATAACATAAAAGAGAGAATAATCAGAATACAATGAAAATAACGAGAGAGAGAGAGAGAGAGAGAGAGAGAGAGAGAGAGAGAGAGAGAGAGAGAGAGAGAGAGAGAATTGAGCCTTGGTGTGTGTGAGTCAGACGAACAGCGAGATGTAGACGGCACAAATGTTTAGTCACAGGACACCGTCGCAATAGAAATCTTAAGACTACCATAAACTCTTTGACCTGTGATCTCGCACCTGACTCAGTCAGCTTACATCGATTAGGAAGCTTCACCTTTAATAGGAGGTATTAACATGTTAATTTAGCAAGCTCCACCTTCAAGAAGAGGAATTAACATGTTAACCCCACCAAAAAGGGGATGGGGTAAGATAGAGCGAGTCAGCTCCACTAATGCTGACCCCGTTTGGGCGGGGACCTGGTACATACACCGCCTTAAGGGGTCGAGTCAAGACGACCGTGGGGTAGCTGATTGCAGAGCGGCAGAACCAAGGTATATAGAATAAGGGAGAGAGATACAGTCACTTTGGTCGCGGGGGTAGTTGTGGGGTATTTCCGTGACAGGCCTGGAGGCCAGGGTGGGAGCGGTCAAGGCAAGTACTACCTTGGGAAACTTAAGTACCTTGAGTCGAAGAGATTAGGCCTGTAAGATGTCCTTTTCACTCTGTTATCTTGTATACGTTTGGTGTTCTTTTGAATTCATATAGGTCACTGTACTACACATACAAAATCGTGGATTGATAATGTTTGGCTCTCTAATATATAATAGAAACCTTAAATTAATATGCTTGACAAGACTTAAAAAAATATTCAATTAGCATTTGACCTGGCATTTATTTACAAAGGCTTATGTATAATTTTACAATACATTATTTAATAAACTAACATAGATAGACATAGATAACACATAACAGTATCTGGCTTCATAATGGAAATAAAAAATACTTACTAAAAGTGAAAAAAACAACAATTTTTAAAATTGTCATGGCATTATTTAGTTAATGTATGCATCTTTCTCTTTTTTTGCCTACTTGATAAAATTTCGGTATTCAGAGCTCTCATCCTAAAAAACATCCGACATCTAACAAAAAACAATATTACTTTAAAAGGCAAGGATAAACAATTTTCAATATGGCGTGCCAAGTCGCATAAAACTCCATTGCCTGGTCTCAGTGTATTTTCTCCATTGTATGTTTGAAACATTTTTTCCGTTACCTTTAATTTTTCAAAAAACTTAGCACTTGGTTCCCTTAATTTATCATCATGTCGCTCTACTGCACTAATCCAGGTACCTTTCACTATTTTAAGTTTACATCATAAGAACTGATAATCTGGAAATTTAGATGCCACATAACCTGCAACATATCGAAGGCCCTCTTCGTCTGCAACATTCTCTAAAGTTATTTCATGAAATTCATTTTCAAAGTTTTCTGAATCTTCTTCTGGGATCTTCTCATCTTCAGTAGAGACAAACACCATTGCAGAAATCATAAGCTCTCTTTCAAGATCGGTTTCATTTGAATCATTTTCTCTTGACTGAACATTCCTTCCGACATATTTGAAGAATCGCACTCCTTCATCGAGTTACAATTTTTTCCAGTTATAGAGTTTATTTTGCCAAGTAAATATGACCTTATTCTGTGTTTGACTTCATCTGGCGTAAGATGATCATAAGTTGCACCCATTTGTCTAAGACAGCCAAACATGTTTTTCAGTCCATCTTGGTTAAGTCTGGAGGTAATTATGTATGATACATCATATTTACTTTTATACATATGCAACCTTGGCAAGGATTTGCATGACACAATAAGTCCCTTTTGGAACTGATAGATCTTATTACTTTTGCAAACTCGTATTGTTTCAGCAGTACACTTCATATTGTCAAGGATTTTATTCTGTTCCGTCAGTTGCATCCCATAAGTATTTATAGATTTTTTTCTGTCATAAGGTAACCTTTGAATTGAACACAACAAACCAGGAGTCGGCAAGCTTTATAAAGTCCCTTGTACTTTCCCAGGACATGCTCGTCAAAAGTCCCTGACTTCCATAAAAATCTAAATCTTTAGATGTTGTTTCCGAAAGAAGCTGCACTGCTTTCCTAGCATTCATACGTCTGAATTTCATTGCTGGGGCTCACGATCCAAGAAGTTCCTGCTGCAGATCTCTTTTATATGCATTTTCTTCAAAATGTTTACTGCATATGCGATGAGCAGTAGGGTTAAAGTAGTCCTTTCTATTACAACGATGAACCCATTTCCGTCTTGTTTCCTCATCACGAGGGAATCGGAAAAAGGATACCTCCTCTTATTTTCTACTATTTGAATAACAACCAGAAACGGCGCAGTTGTTTGGCATTATTTAAATAATAATTTAGATTATATAAAAAATCAAAACTATGGTTGTATTCGAAGGATGTAAAACTAAGTCAATACAGAGATGACTGAAGTGACCTGTGATATACATTTGAATGAAACGGTAGCTGAGTGACTTTCGCCCTGACCTGGCCTCCAGGTGATGCGGCTCTTGGGGGGATAAGCCGCAACCCCCCACAAATGACTCTACCTGACCATTCTATATACCGCAGAACCATACCAGAGAGGACCAATCGCCGTCATACAATAAAGAAGCAATATCTTTCAGAACGTTATAGTGTTCCTAACCCAATTACCTAGATTTTTCAAATCTTAAGTTGTGACTTGTCTAACTGTATACTTGTATTTCTTTGCATTCGTAAAGAAAGAAAAATCTGTCGTTCGTCTGGGAGCCTTGATACTACTAATCCAAACTACCAATTAAGAAGAATAAGAAAGACATGAAACATAGAACGAGATCGCAGACGAAGACAAAAATAGAAGCAGGTAAGAGAACATACAAATAATAAATGCATAACATTTAAATGGATGGCCTAAAATGTTATTTAATAAAGAAACAATACTTTTACGACTAAATTTATTTAAGGGTGATAGCCCTTAACATAAATTCCGAAAATACCTTTACACACCTTTCTCTTATTATTGGGGATAGCTGACCAAATCGACTGTCTTACCTTTATATCAAAGACATTACTATGCCGTGTTCGTAGGAGGGTTTCTCTTAATTAAATTCCATCTCAGAGAGACAAAGACGTCTTATGGGATCTGCAGTGGAATTATACACTCCAGTGCACTACATGCTTTCTATTACCGATCAGATTAGTAGTTGAACGACTTGAATTTGAAACAGCTAGAGGGAGAAATTCATGAATGACTCACATATTCGTGTAGGCAGCATATTAATGTATTGTAAGTGGGACTTTCTACTAACATGTTTTGCAAATACTAATTAAACGCCAGATATGAATAACTATAAGTCGTTAACTTTTTTTTCGAAATCCGATATATACTCTATTTTATGTAGTCAGTTTCAATGTTCGTTTCCACACTTTTTCTTGTCGCCCATATTAACTCTTGAGTTGTTTTTGCATACTTCTTAAACTTGATCATATTTCTTCAGTCTCTCTTTCTAAAGGACTTATTTCATTTGCTTGCTTAATATGTAATCTTTCATTTCACTCATATTTTACATTTTCTTTTAAATCATTTCGGATATTTTTTTTTCAAAAATGTTAACTCCTTGCTGTATGTTTATTTAACAAGGCGACATATTAGTTGTTAGTACTTGTTTCTTTAATATTTTTGCAAACCTGTCAACATTCTTAAAAAATTAATAATGAAGATTGGGTGAACAAGTCTTCAATTCTCTCAGTATATCATCAATGAGGGATCCATTATCCTTTCAGATATGTTTCACAGAATCTTTTCCTTATCATAGCTTTTAGGGGACCTTCTAGAAGTTCTTCGTCTTGAACATATGTTTTTTTTTTTATTTATGTTTCTTCTTGTCACTTATTTCTAATTGTTGTGAATACATAATTTTGAATGATTTTATGAGATTCCTAGGCGTTATAGAAATCGAATATTAATATTCACCGTATGAAGGAATAAACAAAGTAATGCTTAACTTCGTTTCATTATTCGAGCCATAACGGCTGTAGTTCTTTTAGGACACATGAAAGTCTCCCACTGCTATTGTTTTTGTCTTAAAATTACATTGCTCATCAAGTCATATATCCATTTTCATACAGTGATTTAGTCACATTACCAAAACAGCATGAAACGTTAAACCTGCGCAAATGAATTAAATCTCTTAATTTTCAAACCTGCAGTATTCACCCCTATAATCTTATCGGTTGTAAAATTTATTTGATAATTCCAAATGTAATATAACGATAAATAATGCAAACAGCTAAATGGAAAAGTAAGCAATGTGCATTTGAAACGCATAAAATATTCTTAGAAAATTATTAGATAATTGTATTGTTTAAAATAATACTTATTTGATGGCAATAAAATATGTTCAAATGTACAACGATTAAGAAGTCGTTACATATCAGTTTCGTTTCGTTTCTCATGGTCAGTGAAGTGAAAACAGACAAATTAAGCAAAGCCCAGAGAGAAGTAATTTTCCATTCTATGTTATTTTTTCAATATATTTTTGTAATTTGAGGTACTTCTCTGTTCTATTAATTCTTGAGGATATTCATTAATTTTGACCTAAATTGACTTAACTGTGGATGGATCTCTCGGTATAAATACCACCTTTTCAGTAACTTTTACTCATTCATCTACTGGAAGAAAAGGACAGCAGTCTCTGAAATATAGTATTTTATCTCTATATATTGATTTTTTCATGGGCTCCTTTTCATCGATGGAATTCTGTTGTGACAGAACATTTTCACCAGTCATTTATATATATATAATATATATATATATATATATATATATATATATATATATATTATATATATATATATATATATATACATATATATATATATATATATATATTATATATATATATATATTATATATCTATATATATATATTATATATATATACATATATACTATATATATAAATATATATATATATATATATGTATATATATTATATATATATGATATATAATATATATATATATTATATATATATATATAAATGATGGTAAAAATGCTCTGTTACAACAGAATTCCATCTATCAAAAGGAGCCCATAAAAACGTCAAAATATAGAGATAAAGTACTATATTTCAGAGAATGCTGTATTTCTCTTCCAGTAGATAAATGAGTAAAAGTTACAGAAAAGGTGGTATTTATACCGAGAGATCCACCCACAGTTCAGTCAGATGATAGAATCGGCCTTCATTAAACAGACAGGTAATGAACATCTCAAAGGGTGCATGGGATTCAGATGTCATTGATAAAGTTTTCCTTCATCCAACGTTTATGAGGATTAAAGAATGATTATTCGTGAGAGTGACCTGAATTGGCTTCACAGTGGATGGATCTCTTGGTATAAATACCACCTTTTCTGTAACTTTTCTCATTCATCTACCGGAAGAGAGAGACAGCAGTCTCTGAAATATAGTATTTTATCTCTATATTTTGGCAATTTTATGGGCTCCTTTTATGTATACATATACTTTCTTACTCTCTTTCCTTCTTTCTCCGGGAAATAACTTTCGAATTTGTCTGGGTTTGATGTTATTTTCCTCGACCCTTCTTTTTATATATCAAACTGATGGTTGCTAAGGATATTTTCTTTCTCTCGCCCAGTAGCTTGTTTGGTAGGCTGTCTGTCTCACGACTGAAAAAGTCAAGTCACCTCCTGAATCAACGAGTAAGGACAAATGGGCACGTTTGTTAACCTAAGCATTGAATATAATGAGTTAAGAAAGCCATATGTCAGTGTTCCGTGTTCTGTTAAGATTTATGCCATCGAAATGGAAAGGTAAATTGAAGTGAAACCATTCTCTCTCTCTCTCTCTCTCTCTCTCTCTCTCCTCTCTCTCTCTCTCTCTCTCTCTCTCTCGCTCAGCTCCCTCAAAGTCTCTCTCTCTCATCTTCTTTAATTGACCTCAGTTTTTTGTTCATTCCTCGTACTCTCTATGCAGTGTTCACCATTTATATCTAAATTTTTTGTTAGGCATTATGATAGTAAATGGATAGTTTTTTTTATTTGCAAGTATACCACACATGATTTGAGGATGAATATGTTCCACTCTGATAGAATATTTTTATAAGAAACTATAATTTTTTTTAACAGATGTCTATGACGATTACTTATTTTTCAGTAATTTCATTTCCTTCATAATAACCCTAACTTGAAAGGATACGCACAAATGCTAACTTCAGTCATGTTTAACCCTTAAAATACAAAGACCGAACATCAACCTTAACGGTTTTTTTTTCTTAACTTATTGCTATAGCGTTTAAGGGAGTATAAAAGACAACGGGGTTTTATTTTACAAGCATTTTCTAATTAAATTGACTGCTAATATACATCCATAGTCTTGGCTTTAATCTTCAATAAGAATTCCTTTTAAAAAACGCCTGAATCTACATAATGGGAAAAAGATTATTAAATACTACGCCTCTCACAGCTAATAACCATTTCTTATTAATCCAAGAAGGAAAAACGTAAAAAAAAAAAATCAGTATGTATAGGATAAGAATATAATAATTGATAATCATGAATACTTTGAGAGAGGCTTTTTTTTTCTTCGTTAATTACCTTCTCCTTTACTCGTGTGTATTCTCTGCTAGCTGAAGTTCGGGAAAACTTTCTTTATAATTTCTTGCAAGCAGGATTGAAAAAAAAATAATT
This sequence comes from Macrobrachium nipponense, assembly GCF_015104395.2. Classification (NCBI taxonomy): domain Eukaryota; kingdom Metazoa; phylum Arthropoda; class Malacostraca; order Decapoda; family Palaemonidae; genus Macrobrachium; species Macrobrachium nipponense. Next base: position 67,087,811 of record NC_061087.1, on the reverse strand, counting down.
ATTGTGTTAAAACATCGTAAAACACACACACACACACACACATATATATATATATATATATATATATATATATATATATATATATATATATATATATATATATATATATATATATATATATATATATATATATATATATATATATATATATATATATATATATATATTATATATATATATATATATATGTATATATATATATATATATATATATATATATATATATATATATATATATATATATATATATATAAATTGAAATTTTAATATTCTGACTATGTTGTTCTTTGTAAAATCAGTTTGCCTTCAGTAAAGGGTCTCAACAGGACCGAAAGTACTCGGCTATCTTGCTTTTTCATTTTTTCCTTCGTGGCAAAATACCTTTATCCATAGCATCACGTTTTATATATTTCGTGATCAAGTTATTCATATATATATATATATATATATATATATATATATATATATATATATATATATATATATATATATATTATTGAATAACTTGATCACGAAATATATAAAACGTGATGCTATGGATAAAGGTATTTTGCCACGAAGGAAAAAATGAAAAAGCAAGATAGCCGAGTACTTTCGGTCCTGTTGAGACCGTTTACTGAAGGCAAACTGATTTTACAAAGAACAACATAGTCAGAAGTTGACTTAATATCAAAACTGATACTACAAGATTAGCAATAAGGACGATTTTCACTCTACAGGAAGGAGGAGCCGCCTGGGGTAGCCACACCTTGAAGGATACACGCAGTAAACAAGTGATTCTTCCAGAAAACAATACATTTTGAAAAAACATGGGAGCATATACAATTTAATATCATGAATTTTACACAAATTTTCTCAAAAAAATTATTATTAATGAAAAGACGAAAGAAAATATAAATATATATATATCGAGAAAGAGAAAGAGGGAGAGAGAATATCGAACCAGAGAGAGAGAGAGAGAGAGAGAGAGAGAGAGAGAGAGAGAGAGAGAGAGAGAGAGAGAGAGAGAGAGAAACAGACAGACAGACAGACAGACAGAAACAGAGACAGAGACAGAGACAGAGAGAAATAAATAATAACTATATACTTGTGGGACTAATTTATTAGTTGTTCATTTATTTTAAGATCCTTCATAAAGATCTTACAAATATATGGGTCCAAATGGTACATTCCCAGACTAAGATTTAGGTTGTTTTTATTAGTGATTTGTATAATTGCCGATTCCAGTAAATTTCTTGAAACATAATCATTAGATCTAGCAATTACCGAGGTATCACCCCAATTAATACAATGAGATTTTTCACTCAGATGGATAAACAGTGCATTTGAAGTCTGGGCTGTTCTAACTGAATACATATGCTGCTTAATACGTACACATAAATTTTTACTTGACTGACCAACGTAAAACGATGGGCAATCCTTACAAGGAATTTTGTAAATGATGTTATTTGTTACGGGACTATTCTTAATTAGCATATCTTTAATGGTATTGTTATAAGAGAACACTATATTAACATTAAACGATTTAAATATTGATTTTATGGTTCCAAATCCACGAAAGTAAGGTAAGCTAAGTACAATTTTAGGCATTTCTTTTTCATTAATAGCAACACTATACAACTTTTTGTGAGCCTTTTGATAGCATAAATCAATTAAATGAGGTGGGTAGCAGAGATCGTTTCCTATCTTTTTTATGTATTCTATATCTTGGTCAAGATATTGTGGACTCCTGATACACAAAGCGCGTAGGAACATAGAAGAAAAAATTGAAATTTTAATATTAAGATGGTGGCCAGAATAAAAATGTACATATGTTAAATTATTTGTGGGTTTTCTATAAATACTGAATTTACATTGGAAAGATTCTCTATGTATTAATACATCTAGGAAAGGGATGACATTGTTATTTTCAATTTCAACAGTGAATTTTATGGATGGCACTAAATTATTCAATTTAGACAGTAAATCATTTTCATCGATACCAACAGGTAATACTGCTAAGATATCATCAACATATCGGTACCATTTTAAGGGGATAAGTGTGATATTCGGGAGGTGTTGTCTCTCAAAAAATTCCATATATAAGTTTGAAAGGAGAGGTGATAAAGGGTTACCCATGGCCATACAAAATATTTGTTGGTAATATTCTCCATTAAAACAAACCTTTGCGCCCAATTATTAGTACTGTAGGATCAATTGCTTATAAACTATCTAAATATCTTACTAAACTGTTATCCCCGCTACTAGGAACTGTATCTAATTCACACATCCGGAATTCTCTTGATCTTGTGGAAAAATTAAATAACATTGTACTAAACCCTAGCGATATTTTTGTCAGTTTTGATGTATGTGTTTGTTCACAAAAGTCCCTATTGACTCTGTGCTAGAATATTTAAGTTATGAATTTGTACGGCATGAATTGCCTATGTCCGTTAGTCACATAATTTCCTTGATTAAGTTATGTATTTGTGATTGCAGATTTATTTTTAATGGAGATTATTACCAACAAATATAAAGTTACCCCTATATGCAGCTTTCACTTGTCGTGTGAATTGGTGATAGGGAATATTGATTTTGCTATGAAGAACTCACAGGATGTGGAAGGTGTACATATTCTGGTGGGTAATGAAGTTGGTGGTGTTTCCTAGTTGTGTAACTACCAGAAGTATGAAGAGGACTACACCTGTAAATTAAGAAACTGAGGATTTACACATGCAAGAAGGATCAAGTGAAGGATCTTTGAACTTAGAAGAATTGTTTCAAGAAAGTGATTTTTCCCCTAGTACTGACCAAGAAGAAATTCCCAAGAAGATGAAAAAGAACCTATTGTTCCTGAAGAGACTCCGAGTAGTCAGAGTATTCCTGAAGATAGTAGTGACAAGAGAGCAGCTAATGTACTTGCTGAAGGAGGATACATTGTTAATTGATTTCTTCTTCACAGTTGTTCATCATGAATAGATGGAACAAACTCCTACCTATTATTATTTGAAGGAAGAAGTTCTGATAAGGAAACATATCCATTGAGGAAGCAAGTGGCAGCAGTAGCTCATGAGTCTGGACATATGGGAATCAGGAATACTGTGGTGAAGGTCATGAAATATTTTTTCTGGCCTGGACTTCACAGAGATGTTAGCAGGTTCTGTCATAATCGTAATACCTGCCATATACCTAGAAAAAAGAATGAAACCATCCAGAAAGCCCCCCTACAACCTATAGTAGTTAGAGAAGAACCCTTTAGCAAAGTGATTATGGTTGGACCGCTGCTGAAGACAAAGAAGGGAAATGAGTATTTGTTGACATAAATGTGTCCTGTGACAAAATATCCTGAGATGATCCCTGTTAGAGACATATCTGCCAAGATAGTTGCTGAGAAACTAGTGGGGTTTTTCTCAAAGTTTGGCATACCAGAAATAGTACAAAGTGATAGAGGAACGAAGTTATTCCAGGATGTACTGAATTTGTTAGGAGTAAAACAACAGTTATCAACTGCCTATCATCCAGAAACTCAAAGAGGCCCAGAAAGGTTCCACAAGACATTGAAAAGTATGGTGACAAAGTATTGTTCTGAGTTAGGAAGGGAATGGGCAGGAAATGTATTCAACAATTGAGAAAGAACTTTAGCCCTAATCGCAGCATTCAAGAAGTTTAAAGAGTATGTGAACAGACCTAGGAATGAAGAAATTTCAATGTTGTCTGATCACAATCCGTATCCTTTATACAGTGGATGAAAAATCACAATCAAAGGTTAAAAAGGTGGTCTTTGTGCTTGCCAAAGTATATTTTGAGAGAGCCATACATTAGTGGCAAGAACAATGTAGTTGCAGATTATTTATCCTGTTGCGAATTACTGGATTCAACATCGGGATAACCAATCTTCTGGAAGACATCTTATGCTGTTGCTTTTGCATAGCCTATCTTTCGTTCAGTAATTGTATGAAATGTTGTAAGAGTGTTTGCAATATTTTCACATTCAGTATTAGTTTGCTTCGAGTTAATATGTTCAAATAATTTGTGTTCAGATTTCAAAAAAAAAAAAAAACATACTGTAAAGTTAAGGATTTACATAGAATGTGCATAGAGAGAGAAAATCGCATTTTGTCCGTTCGAAGCAGGAAATTGCTGTCATCATTTGAGATGAAAAAACTTGATCATCGTTTTGTTTTCAAATCATGTCAATCAGGCAATGCTCATGCCATATGTATGAAACCAATATTAATCGTTCATCTTACTTGTAAAACCAGGATGATTGTGTCATGGTGGAAGCTTCTAGAAACTATTACTTGCGTTACCTTTAATTTCATTTCAATAATTATAGATTCTTTTGTTATGAAACTGTTTGATATTGCTGATAAATTAACTTTCATCTCTTTCGATTTGTCAAAAGATCAATTGTTGGCTCGTAGATATACTAAATATATAATGGAAATATTTGTGAAGTCACTCAGGGAAATGACGACATTAACTTTATTCGAGAAAATTCTATAATCATTTTTTTTTTCTTTTAAGAAACTTTCATTGTCTGAAATCGTGTAATAATAAAAGTTATTTATAGTTACCATCACATTTTGTCTCTATTTATAATTTTAAAAGAGAATTATACAGATTTAGAAAAGAAACCTTGTCTCAAATTGCTTGGTTAATGTTACAGCCATTTTAGACGAGGTACACTTCGAAGTTTCCATACAGTGAGAGCATTTTTTGTTCATTTGGATATAAGAAAAGATTCGTGGTTGTTGCATTCTTGGGAGTCTCTCTCTGTTTCTCTCTCCCCCTTGTGAGAGAATTTTAATGGGATTTTTACATAACGTAAAGATTTTGTAATGGTTATTCAAAAACTTTTAGATTGATTTAATTTCTTAAAATCATAGCGTTTGTTAGTGAAATCTGAACATATTACAGTGTTTTGTATAATGGCACCATTTTGGAATAATATAGTGAATTTTGGATCTGCAGCAGAAACATAATTGTTATACCAAGATAATGTCTTATTTTAAGTGCACTTAAAAGCATATTTACGGTAGTTAGGTGAAACTATATTTAATTTTTTATACATTGCAATTGTTTATGTTCTATGTTTAATTCTTTTGAGGTGTGTTTTTTTTTCTTATACAGGCAAATTTATCGAAATCAATTGCTCGACAGTAAATTCATCGAAAACAATTGCTCGAAAATTAATTTTTTGAACTGTCAGTTTCTCGAAAGGCATATTTCTCGAAAGCCAATATCTGTTTTTGAAACGATCATTAGTATTCCAAACAATCATTACCAGGTTTGTTAACGAGCGCTATTGACAGAATGCTAAATGCCATAATATATTTCTTTTCGAGTTAGAAGATTAAGATTGTATTTTTTCCTATTTTAGTTTTTCAGGTAGTATTACACCCCTTGTATATGCACTACTACCAAACAAACCCGAAGAAACGTCCATGAGATTCCTGAACACTTTAAAAGCAAAAATCCCAACATTCCAGCCATTGACAATAATGACTGATTTTGAACTTGCCATGTTGAAGGCTATAGAACAAGAATTTCTGATGACTAAATGCCGTGGGTGTTTTTTTTTAATTTCTGCCAAAACCTTTATCGAAAAACTCAAGCAAAGTGACTCAAGGGAATAGACGACACCAATGCTGAATTTGCTCTCAAAGTTCGTCTATTATCTGAGTTGGCATTTATACCTGTCATCAATGTTGAGGAAACATTTGAATGTTTCATTGGAAATGAAGTTTTTCCCGATGAACTTCAAAGCAAAGTGGATTCTTTTGAAGACTCTTGGATTGGGTGGCAGTACAGAAATAACCGTAGACGGGCTCCTTTCTTTGGACATGAATTAAGGAACTGTTTTGAGTATGTCATAGAAGAAATGCCAAAGACAAACAATGCAGTTGACGGGTGGGACAACACTTTCGAACACCAATTCAGTGCTAGCCATCCATCTATTTGGGAATTGAGCAATATGTGGCGTTTGAACAGATGTTAGCAGAAAAAAGTACCGTGACTGTGCAATGAGACTACAGAACATTGTAATGAAGTATGACCATGAATGCAATGAAGAAGAATATTTACGAAGTGTTACATATAATATTTCCTTTTGAGTAAATTTTGGTGATAATACTCTTTTTATTATTTTGCCTTTTTAACCTCTTTACTTATGAAAACTAAAACGTTTTATTTTTACTTATGAAAACGTGCCTGTCATTATTTAAAGTAAAATTGGTTCAATAAACAAAATTGTAATCTTTGTTGTGTTTTAACTACAATTTGCTCAGTAACCATCTTTTACTTTTTTAACCTTTGTACTTATATAAACTAAACAGATTTATTTGCAAAATAATATTTTTGAATTATTTATCTCGAAAGGCATATTCTCAACAATATTGGCTTTAATTAGAATTCTTTTCCAATTTGAATTACCTGATTAATCAATTTTCTTGATAAATCCATCTCCATTTAATTTTGCTTAACAATTAATTCAAGAATTAACTAAACTTTATTTTGTTTTTAAGTAACACTTAATTTTGCTAAGATTGTGAATTTCACTTATAAATTTTGAATCTAAAAATAAATATTTTGTATTTAAAATTTCTATGAGTGTTTTATAAGTACATCATTATATTTAATTTTGTTTAGGTAGAAATATAAATTGGTAATTGGACTGTTTTCCTTCAGTTTTATTGAAGTGAGTTAGAACCAGGTAAATACTTAGATTTTTTAATTTGTTGATGGAGTGATGCCCTTTAATTAATTTAAGATTACCTCACTCCTGTTTAAATGTTTAACAAGTTTTTTAATGGATCACTGTTGCCTTTAGAACAATCAGTCGTATTTTATCTGTGATGATGAGTCAGGTATCTGGCTGTTGTGAGGTAACAACTTCATCACAACACAGACACACACACACACACACACACACACACACACATATATATATATATAATATATATATATATATATATATATATATATATATATATATATATATATATATATATATATATATATATATATATATATATATATATATATATATATATATATAATATAATATATATAGTATATATATATATATATATAATATATATATATATATATATATATATATATTATATGATATATATATATATATATATATATATATATATATATATATGTATATATATATATATATATATATTATATATATATATATATATATATATATATGTATCATATATATATATCCATATATATATATAAAGGTTTTTTGCCACGAAGGAAAAAAATGAAAAATCGAGATAGCCCAGTACTTTCGGTCCTGTTCGGACCCTTTACTGAGGCCTCAGTAAAGGGTCCGAACAGGACCGAAAGTACTTGGCTATCTCGTTTTTTTCATTTTTTTTCCTCAGTGGCAAAAAAAACCTTTATTTATACATAGCATCACATTTTATATACTTCGTGATCAAGTTATATATATATATTATATATATTATATTATATATATATATATATTATATATTTATATATATGATATATAAATATATAAAAATATATATATAATATTATTATATATATATATAATATTATATATATATTTATTACACTATATATATTTATTATATATTATATTACTAGATATATATATTACAACACACAACACACACATAAAAGATATATATATATATATATAGATATAGGAAATATATATATATTATATATATATATATATATATATCTATCTATATATATATATACTATATATATTTAATATATATATATATATATTATATAATATTATATATATCCTATATATATATATATATATAATATATATATATATATATATATTACACATACATACATACAGAATGCTGAAATGAGAAACAGCCCGGAAAGATGACCAATGCAATTTGAGGTCGGTGATGCCTCGGAAATCACATGATCACATGCTTTGGACATGTGGCACCTGTGGTTGCTGGGTGCCCCGCAGGGCGTGTCTGCATGTGCGTTTGTAGCATACGATATATGGCTTTGATGAGTAATAAGAATACGAGAGGAAACTCTCTGATTACTTGTGACAGGGTGCTGAACACACCTGGAAGAGGTGTTGAGAGGTGTTGCAACGTATTGCAGACCCATCGAATAAGGTAACGTAAGACAGAACTTTGAAAAAGTTAACTTTTGCAGTAATAATAAACAGGTGGGAGAAAGAGAAGTGTGGTGCAGTACACATTCTATTTGATTAACTCTCATGGGTAAAGTGATGCAATAATCGTGGTCTCTTTATTTCAGATGGGTTCAATGTCACTATATAGAAAAATGGATTCTTAAAGACGTATTTGACTTATTAAAATGGTGTGGTTAGTCGGACATAGTGAGATTACAGGGGGTACTTACTTAAACCTGATTTGGGAGAGGAAAATGGCAGTTTAATGGTTTTTTTGGGGTCAGAGTTAATTCATTTTATCCCACTTTAATTAATACATGTTGTTCCCTTTTAATGTTAGGTAATTTGGGAAATAAAAAGTATATTTTTATATCTATGGGGATTCATTTCAGCCCAGCTTGCATTTCAGCTAACGCCCAGAGAGATTCACCCACAGACCGAGGGTAGGTAGTTGACTGATAGCAGTGTGAAGACAATTTTCTGTTATTCAAAGGGGGGGGGGGGGTGAAGTGCGTTTAAGCGTATTAAAGTGTGTTTATAACGTAGCAGGAATGAATTAGGCACGGTTGCAATGGGTAGACATGTTCCGGCTCCGGGTCTATGAAGACGTGACTGTATAATTTCCTTCCTCTCTTTTTTTTCACTTTCATTGGTGTTATTCTACTCAAGAGTGTGTTTTATTTTGATGTCCCTTGAGATTCGGTGGACATTAGTGGTTTTGTTGTAAAAAATACGGGGGAAAAGTGATATTGGGGGTTACGCTCTTGTGTGTGTGTGAGAGAGAAAGAGAGAGAGAGAGAGAGAGAGAGAGAGAGAGAGAGAGAGAGAGAGAGAGACTGAGACAGTGGCAGGCGTGTGAATGGATGCTGAGTTAAGTGGCTTTCCCTCAAATTTTTTTTTGTCTTCTCCCTGTTTTTTTTTGTTCCCAGAGCGACCTTGTACTTACAGCTAATTAACTGAGCAGTGATAAGTTTAAGTGGCCGTTTGGTGGGCGTGGTGCATGTTTATTTTATCTGTTATTTGTGGATGATTATTATTAATTTCCTTGGTTGGGGTTTGTGTGTGTATAAATATATTAATGTTACTGGTTTCGGGGGAAGATCCTGAAGTATAATAAGGGTTTTCATAACGAAAGCAAAATGGCTGTCGCAAGTGGTAACCAGATTCTGGTTCACCAGATTACAAATGTTAACGTGTGTGTCAGCCCGTTCCGTGGGGTTGTAGACAGAGTTCTTTCACAACTGGATCAAATTTTTATTGAGGGGGTAAATAATTATTCAAACGCCAAGGGGATTACAGATGATATAGAGGCGTTCACAGAGGCGAAAGCATTGTTAGATTTCAATAAAGGTGACCTTTCCTACCGGTGTAGGAGCTTTCAATATGCAAAATGCCGGTCATGGACTGATTTACAGGCATTTTTAAGAGCGGCTTATGGCTCAAAGGAACACAGGGATACGGTGAAAGATTTAAGAGTGCTATATAAAATACGGTAAATCACAACTAGCCTTATTGAGCATAGCTCAAAGCTTTTTAATTCAGTGGGAGAATGGATACAGATATTGAAAAACTCTAAATGGGTTAGTCGGGATAAAGTCTCACTGGACACTTTACATAAACTGATTCATTTTGCGATGCTATTACACAACATACCAGACGTAATAGTGGACAATTTTGATGAAAAGATTGAACCTACATCAGATGAATAATTAATCTATGTCCAAATTCAGAAACATATTTCCAAATGTCCCACGGTGGATAGTACATTTTTTAACGGTACCGGTCCGGAAAATATGGTGCAAAGAGACACAGAATTTCCTTCTCCTTGTTTGTGTGCAAAAGTAGAATATAATAGAGGATCAATTGATCAAATGCAACAGCAGTTGCGTTGCAACAATATTAATAGACCAGGGCACACAAAGAAAGTATGAAGAGTCAAATATTGTGGAATGTGTAAGAGTGTGTATCACTATTAGCAATCTTGTTTGTCCTAGATACGGAAAGATGCGAGACCTACACCTCAAAGGTCTATGAGTTATAAAATGAGAACTTCCTAGGCAGGTCACTTAAGAGGGCAAAGGATCGGCTTAATTTTTGGAAAGCCGATCAACAAAAAGGGTACAGATGATTTTTACGTGCCATTGTGGTCTCGTGGGGGACGCCCCAGAGCCCAGGCCTATAGTTTATGGAACAGTGGAGGATGTTGATATCCCGGTCTTCATCGATACCGGTGCTAGTATAAACTTAATGCATCATAATTTGTATCAATCCATGTTCTCCCATTACCCTTTGAAACCCTCAATGGAGACGGTGTTTGATGTGAAAGCCCATAGATTAAACACCCTGGATTGTGTTAGAATACGGTTTACTCTTGGTGATAAAGTGTTATTAGAACCATTTTTGGTTACAAAAGGTGTTGTGTTGGGCAACAGACTTTTGCTGGGCCATCCTGCATGTAGAAAACAAAAGATTTGGGTCCATGCAGGAGTTAGTGGTATAACGGTTAGAATACTTAGTGTTTGTATCCCTTATGAGGACTCCAGTGAAACTGAGTATATGGTGATTATTGAAAAAGGGGGTGCGTTTGACGGTGCTAATGGTGATGATACTGGGGATATGGGGAGTAGTGATACCAAAACCCACACTGATGATAAGAGGAATAACTGCGGTGATGTTAAACAGGATATTGGGGGCTACGGTGTAACAATTTTGGTGGGTGTGACAATGGCATTATGGGTGGTGATACTGATACTAATATTGATGTTATTACTGATACTAACAATGGGGTGGATGCAATGAGAACCACAGGTGGTGATATTTATGGGATCGTGGAATGGGGAGGTACTAACCATAAATATAAATGTGTTTTATCAGAGGATGTTATTTTAATAACAGGTACAAAGACTATGGTAAAAGTCAAGTTGAGGGAAGTGAAAAAACTCAAGGATGTATGTGTAATTGAGGGTAGTGAGAAACTAAGAGGGGTTATTAGCACGGCATCACTGACCAGTGTATCAAACACTGGTGTTACATGGATTGAATTACTGAACTGTAATGATACAGTTAGGAAGTACCAGAATACATGCGGTAGATCTCCAAGACTGGAGTAATGACAGTGGTTCTGTGGCTGTTGTAGAGGGGAAATCTGAGTTTTAGAGGCAGAAATGCAATCAAGAAAGCGAATATTTAGAGAACATTTAGCTAATGCAGATTATAGTAAGCATATTGAAGCGGTAAGTGAGCTCTTGGCAGAATTTGGGGATACAGTAGCTTTAAAAGGGGATAAACTGGGATTGACTAGTGTGTTAGAACATAAGGCAAACTTTGAGAAAGGTACAAAACCTATTTTTAATCCTGCATACCGCATACCTTTCAAAATCAGAGAATAGATAGAGAAAGAGGTTAGTGAATATAAAAATACACCTTCATAGGAACCCTTAAAACTACAATTGAGGGCCTCAGAACCACAGAGTTTTAAACGCCACCCCCACCAGTATTGAGTTAGGCACACCAGTAGATTTGGCAATGTTTCCTCTGTCTATTTGTTGCATTTCTATGCTATTCAGGAGTTTCAAAAAGGTCGAAATCCCTACTTGAGCAGTAGGAATTGTCGATTTTGTCTTCATGAATGAACGTGGTGTCGAGCGGAGGTTACAGCCTCATAAGAGCTCAGTTAGAACCACAAGGAAGCACGTTGGCAGCTCAAGAGTGAGCAAATGAGAGCGTGCGTCACTAAGCGGGTAGTCAGTTCTAAGCCAATCAGCAATTTTCCCTACGGAATCTTGCTCGTAGAGCAGCCCGTAGGTACAAATATGAACATGCAAGTGTTTTGTGAGTCATGAGGACGGAAAGGTAGTACAGTTGCCAAAGACCTAGTTTTAAGTATTTACAAAATACAATAGTGAAACATAAAATAAGACAAATAAATAATTATGTTATCAACAGAAATTATATCAAAGTTGAAAGTAAGTTATTATATACACATTATACATAAATATATATTAATTACATATATGTTTAATTCACTGAATGTCAGTGTGCGCTCCTGTCCCCGTGTGGTGGTCTTGTTCCACGCGGTTGAAAGGCTGCCTCCTACACGAGGACAAGGATCTTTCTACCTTGCATTGGATGTTAAGGTTGGGGCGTTGCATGGCGATGCTGAATGCTTCTGATATCAATAAACGGTTGTAGTTGTAGGGATGGTTTTTTATTGTGGGTATCCACAAAGTGTTGGTGAATGGCGCCTTGGTTTCTATGGGCCTACATGCGTCGTTTGCCCAATATAGCATGGTTGTTTGCCCAATATAGCATTTTTGGGGGGACTGACACTGCCTGTCAGCACAGACAAACTTGTATACTATATCAGATTCAACCTCTTTCTCCGTCGATGGGGTCGTACTATTTTTCATTATTAGTGAGGCTGTAAGGTTCGGCTTGCAGTAAATTCTTAGTGTTATTTTGTTCTATGGCGCTAGGGGGGTGGTTCCTCTTCGCAGTATACCAAGGATGGCTTTCCTTTCATCATCGTGGTGTTTGTTGTATAATATCTTATGGTATATCACTATTTATTTGTCTTTGTCTTGTGTGTTGTCCCTCGGGGCTGGGTTATGGAAATCCTCTATATATATATATATATATATATATATATATATATATATATATATATATATATATATATATATATATATATATATAATATATAAAACAATCTGCTATCAGGCAGCTACCTACCCTCGATCTGTGGCTGAATCTCTCTGGTCATTGGCTGAAATGCAAGCTGGGCTGAAATGAATCCCCATAGATAAAAAATATACTATTTATTTCCCAAATTAGCTAACATTAAAATGGAACAAAATGTATTAATTAAAGTATAATAAAGTGAATTAACTCTGACCGCAAAAAAACCATTAAACTGCCATTTTCCTCTCCCAAATCAGGTTTAAGTAAGTACCCCCTGTAATCTCACTATGTCCGACTAACCACGCCATTTTTATAAGTCAAATACGTCTTAGAGAATCCACTTTTCTATATGGTGACATTGAACCCACCTGAAATAAAGAGATCACGATTATTACATCATTTTACCCATGAGAGTTAATCAATAAGAATGTGTACTGCACCACTTTTCTCTTTCTCCCACCTGTTTATCATCACTGCAAAAGTTAACTTTTTCAAAGTTCTGTCTTGCGTTACCTTATTCGATGAGTCTGTAACACCTTGCAACACTTCTCAACACCTCTTCTAGGTGTGTTCCGCACCCTGTCACAAGTAATCAAAGAGTGTCCTCTCTTATTCATATTACTCATCATCAAAGCCATATATCATATGCTACGAACTCACATGCAGACATGCCCAGCAACCACGGGTGCTGCAAGTCCAAAGCATGTGATTTCCGGGGTGTCACCGACCTCAAATTGCATTGGTCATCTTTCCTGGCTGTTTCTCATTACAGCATTCTTCGAAGAATACGGTGCTTGTCTCTAAGCAACCTGTCTCTAACCGGAAAAAGCTAAGATTAACAATTCACTACCGCACCCTTTTTAAGGTGGCTCGTCCACCTATGTCTTTTGTGCACTCCCATCGCACACCTCATCGGCAACTGGTATATACTAGTTCATAATGTTTAAGGAGAGTTTTTCAGGACAAAAAACGCCTTAAGAGAAGCAATACGAAGGGAACAAAATGGAAACTAACTTTATATCTATTTTGATAGCTATAGTAGATTAGGATCAGCCGTGCATTTGACGCTCCTGATTGGCTGTTGATAAGCCAATTACAAGGCTGGAAACTCTCAGTCTCTCGTGAGAGTTCACATAGGCAGGTTGTATGTTCCACCTCCCCTGAGGGATACTTTTGAAAGACGTATCCCTCAGAGGAGGTGGAACATAGATCCTACCCATGTGAACTCTCGAGAGAGACTGAGAGTTTCCAGCCCTGTGACTGACTTATCAACAGCCAATCAGGAGCGTCGTAAGGGACTTGCCTAGACATCAAATGCACGGCTGATGTGAATCTTGTATAGCCTTGACTATTGACTTTTAACCGGCTGAAAAAAAAGAAGTTTAATTAACTGTTTCTGTGGAAGCGACTTCTCTTCCTTCCCAAGCATATCGCAGAGGGGGACCGATAAAATGACTGAAGTCATTTCGAGAGATTAGAAGAATTTGATGCCCAAGTTGCGGTTACTGAATGGAAGAATTATTTCACCACGACCCACGGTTATTCTGGAACTTTAGAAGGCGAGGAAACTGCGAACACTATCTCTTACCTACAAGAGCACTTTTCTCAAACCGAACCTTTAACTGCATCATGAAGGCAACTTTTTTTCCGATATATTGTTCCTAATATGTGTTATTTAATTCAAGATAATATCTTAGAGAGAGTCTACTTATTGGTAGTCCTAACGAATGCTTCATGCGATTATCCTTCTTCTTCTTCGTCTTCAACGCTGCCCCTATGTGGTAAGCGTTTTCGAAGTATTCCTATAGAAAGCATCTTCCTCCAATTGACAATCCTCCCTCGCTTCATCATTATCCTATCCTTTGTGTCCCTCTCGTTTTCCATCAGTATTTAATTGTGATTGTGAGAACGTTAGAAAGTGGCTTACATAATGAAAATATTCTTTGATTTAGGAATTCACAAAAATCCAGACATGAATAGCACTTTTTATCATGTCATGGTTAGTAAAAGAAGTGTTAAAAGTCAAGAATTCTCAGAAGAAAACGAAACAATACGGAAGCTTTAAACCTCAGGGTAGTCTCCATCTCTCCAACGCTCTGTACGAGGTTCGTGCGATAAACTGATTACATACACACACACACACACACACACACACACAGATATATATATATATATATATATATATATATATATATATATATATATATAATATATATATATATATAAATTGTGACAAAATGCTAAGTATCTGGTTACTAAACTTACCGATCATTAATTATTACCCCACAGCAGCCAGAAATCTGAACCTTCATCACAGGTACTAAACGACTGAATACTCTTAAGGCAACAGTGATCGCTTAAGCAACTTACCAGTATTGCAGAAAATCAGACTAAGTTCATCAGAACAGGTTTGAGGTAATCTCAGGTAATTAAATTAATTGAAGGGCATCATTCCATCAATAACTTTAAAAGTCTAAGTATTCCCCTGATTTCAGTAGTCTAAGTACTTTCCTGGTTCTAACTCACTTCAAGTAAATTCAAGGAAAACAGCCCAATTACCTCTCTATGTTTCTACCTAAGCAAATCATGTTTATACTGGTAAAAAAGAAAACACGTATAAAAATTTAAAATACAAAATTTTTTTTATCTAAACTAAAATTAGAAGTGAAATTCACAATATCAGGGAAAATTATTGTTACTTGAAAACAAAGCAAAGGTTTAATCATTCTTGAATTAATTAAGTAAAATTAAAACAAAGTTAATTTATCACAAAATTCAAGAAAATTAATTCAATCCAAATCCAAAAGAGTTAGGCAATAATTAAAATTTGGAAATCAATTCAAAAGTGCTAAACGATAATAAAACTTGAGAAGAATTTTGAGTAAATGCAAATTAATTCACAAGTGTTAAATTCAATTAAATGTGCAACGATTAATTAATGAGAACAATTGCATTAATTAAATTGTGAATGCAAATGAAAACACAAAAAAAATATGGAAAATACCAAAATGTAAAATGCATTAATCACACAGAATATAAAATAAAAACAAACACTTTGATAAGAAAATGGATAAATGCTCACAAAAATCACTTCAAATGAAACACACACGAAACACAAAAGTTTGCAATGTGTAGAAATTTAAACTTTCACCAAATCATTGCAACTATTAGTTGCAACTAATAAATATTCAATTACACTTTACCTTGGTACCAATTTTCTTTCTGCTGCAGCTAACTCCAAAAATTTCACCATTTCAATATATTCCACAAAAGAGAAGTCGCCGTTACACACTTGTACCTTGTACAATGTTTGTTCAGATTCCACAAAAATCACTAAATAATACTAAATAACTCAAAGAAATATTAAATCTGAAATCTGAAAGTTAGAGTGACCAATTTACGTTAAGTTAATATCAAGTATGGAGAGAGAGAGAGAGAGAGAGAGAGAGAGAGAGAGAGAGAGAGAGAGAGGGGGGGGGGGGGAAATGAACAGTGGATATCCCACAAAACGTTTTGGGCATGCGAAAGATAATGCAAGCCTTCTAGAAGCTTCTAATAAGACGTAACTTTACAGAAGAATTGTGAAATCTTCACGTGCTATTCAGCAAAGACATACACATATGAAACCATGTACGTAGTATGCTAAACAAAGACACGTATTCAGTCGAGACAGAAGTCCCTTATCAGACGTGATGACAGGTTAGGAAAACAAACAGAGATCTCGAGATCTCTTAATCTGAGGTGTTGACATACGTAGTAGGGAAACAATTCTATCTTGGAACAGACAAAGTTAATCTCTCTCTTTTCACATTCTACGTTATATTATATTAACTTTTACATTATGTTATGTGAAATCTGAACATACATTTTAAGACATCCTGTAACTCTAAGCTAAATAAGGAATCTGAGAATGTTGCAAAACTCTTTTCCAACATTTTATAGTCAAGAAGATATATTCGTTAATAGAAGATATATGCTTTAGAAAAGTATCAGCATATATATATATATATATATATATATATATATATATATATATATATATATATATATAGTATATATATATCGAACAACTCTTAGAGTATTATTACATACGTAACATTTAATACCGAGATCATTAGAAACGAGTTTGAGTTTCCTAGGGATACATAGGCACCAGGAAACTGTGATTAATATATTTCAAAGCCTCAATTCTAACTAGAACAACAAGGATTATTCATAACATAGGAAAGGAATAACGAATCGTTTCCTACAATTCTCCTCCCAATACAGACATTCTCATAATTATAATTGCATAACATATGAAAATGGTAGGGGGTCAAGCCTCAGTCCGAAACATTTATGCCATATGGCGGTAACTGTGCATCATGGCCACAGGACAATGGTAAAAGATAGGTGCATCAAAGACATACATCAGTTACCATATGAACGTATTGAAAACCGACTTGCATTTTTTCTGCCACATCTTGACCAAATAATTCAATTGGTCATACCATGGTCCTATAAATTCT